>NC_043003.1:94373599-94401099 GCF_006345805.1 Octopus sinensis
TGTATGCATTTACAGAGAAACAGACTGAGCGAAAGATGAATGTTATTGACGTAAACGTCATGGTGGAAGCCTGTAATGAAAATTGCCAAATAGCTTGTCTGTAATAGTGCACACTAACAAATCATCCTGCTGTGTAGCAATGTATATAAATTTATATATAGGTTCGTTTTGCTTTTTTAAGTAATAAAGTAAATTATACCGTTGATAGTATATATTATCAGTGAGAGAATGTGTCTGTTTTACTCGTCTTCACTCGTATAACATCCATTTAATTATATACTTATGCACACACAAATGTATGCACGTACGCATATATCTTTGTAGTTATGCATTGTGCATGTATGTATACAACTATGTATGCATTTATGTGTATATCAACATATGAGAGAATGTGTGTGTGTGTGCATGTGTAAAAATCGTGGTTTATTCGTCTTCACTCTTGTAACATTGATTTAATAATATATACACCTGCACACACACACATAAATGTATGCATGGACGCATATATATCTATGTAGCTATCCATTGTGCATGTAGGTATACAACTATGTATGCATCTATGTGTATGTTGATGTGCATATATGTACAAGTGCGCATGCGTTATTTGTGTACGTTTGCCAGTCTATGAACTTAAGGTTGTTTATATATTCTTGTTCAATATAATCTTCCTACGAGAAAGAGAGGGAGTGAGAGAGACAAAGAGAGAAAATGAGAGAAAGAAAGAGAGAATGCAATCAATATAATTTTAAATGGTTTCTTCTTTATTCAGTTTATCATTTATTCAATTTTCAAATAAATCTATTTTTAAACGCATCAGAAGTTAATTATCGTAATTCCTTCAGTAAAATTTGCAAAGAATTGGCATCAAAGTAGTACCGCTGAGCTTTAGTCGATCAAAAAAATCCTATTACCTATGCAAAATACGTTTTGTTGTACACTTGCCATACTTGCAACGCTGTATATCTTGAAAAACATTTGACTTAGTTTACATGGAAAATTAATTTTGATGCTGTATACTAACATGAAAATCGAAAATATATAAAGAGAGATACGTTACATCTAACATAGGAATTATATATTTATATGATATTTTACTTGTTCCAGTCATTAGACCGCTACATTTCTGGGGTGTGTCCTGAAAGACGTTTTAGTCGAACGTCACGAACTCAACACCTTTTGTCAATAGGTTTCTGTGCCAAAACGCTAAGTTACAGGGACGCAAAACAACCAACACCGTTGTGTATATACGACTGGCTTCTTTCAGTTTATTTCAACTGAATCCGCTCACTAGGCTTTGTTCGGCTCGAGGCTATAGTAGAAGACACTCGCCCAATGTGCTACGCAGTGAAACTGAACCCTGAACCATGTGGCAGGGAAGTAAACTTCTTACCACAAAGCCACGCCAGAGCTAAATATATATATGTGTGTGTGTTTGTGTGTGTGAGTGTATATAAACCTTTTTTATCATATATATATATATATGTGTGTGGGTGTGTGTGTGTGTGTGTGTGTGTGTGTGTGTGTGTTGTTTGTGTGTGTGTGTGTAAACCTTCTTTATCATATATATATATAATATATATATATAATAAATAATTATATATATAAATATAAATATTTTGAGAGAAAGTCAAAAAAACTTTATCTCCGCCATACTGAATTAATGTCCAAGCATTTGATTTTTATCATTAACATGATTTGTATCTTTATTTTATGTATGTATATATATGTGTGTGTGTGGAGAGAAGATATTTTTCTCAGAGAGTTAAGATTGAGAAAACAAACTTTTTAGAACGTGCTTGAAAACGTTAAGGACTGAAAGCGCTTGCACATCTATAAGTACAAAACTAACGAATAAAGGTTTTCTTTTAATCTAGGACAGAAAGCTGTTTTATGGAGAAAAGACCGAATTATAACACTGTACAACAAATTGCAGGGTCAAGGAAAAAACATAGTTCTCATGTACATTTATTTATGAAGTTTATTGTGCTAAATTCAAATTTTATAACAAATTTCCTATCACGTCACGTTTTCTTGTAAATTACCGTCTTAACAACTATGCAATCTCTACTTATTTGCACGATACCATAAATTTATTTTGCTCCTAAAGTCGGATTAAATATGTCCATTGTAATTAATTCATAAATATATAATGAACCGGCATGCTTGTTAGCATTATATAATGTATTAACCTACATTTTAGCATCTACTTCTTCGTTTATAAGACGTCTCAAGTTTCACACTTCAGGTTCCAGCATAAGTCAGCCAATATAGCTGGGCTCCTTTTTCCCTAATACCTGTTTTCCACTGACTCTATATCTTGATGGAATATTTTTCCATGTTCATTACTCATATCCTGCATTCTCTGGGAAAAAGAAAGATGAGAATGAAGAAAGTGTATCTTCAGTGACAAATTGCATCTGAGATCTTGATAGCACTTGATTAGGCTCTCCACTATACTCTCTCGCTCAGCCACTTGGTGCTTTCCCAGAAGTCTTTTGCAAACATCTTTGAATGCATGCCGGTCGCCAGCTCGGTTTCATCCAATGCCGCCTCGAAATCCCCATCAGCTGTAAGTTGACGAATTTGAGGGCCTACGAATAAGCTCTCTGTAATCTTGACATCACTTATCTTAGGTAAGAACGACTTGGGGTGCTTCATTAGGTCTAGTTTTATATGCAGTGATAGCAAAATCATTTTCTCCTTCTTAACTAGTAGCTCATGATTTACATTATGGTATCCAAGCGTCATAGTTTTCCGAGGAGGCCATTTTGAGCGTAAGTAATATTCTGATCTGGTCCTACTTGCAAAAAAGCACGTAAACTTGGTGTATCCAGTTTGTAGCCCATTGAGTAGAGTTACAAGTTTCAAATCCGCACAAATTAGCCACTCATTCCCCTTGTAACTTATGCGGTCTAGATTAAAAGCTAGATTCTCATATTGGAACTGAATGTATGGTGTTCCTAATGTGAAACAGAATCGCTTTTATGTTGTAAAGGAATGCATCTATGTATAACCTCCACTCATTCGGTTCATAGGACAGCCCAATAACATTGAATATGTCTCTGACATCATTACAATAAGTCATATTCTTTTCCAAAGTGAAGAGTTGCTGCAGATCGAGCATCTTTATCCAAAAGGTTCCATTGTTGCAAATGTGAGGTTAGGGCTTCACTCTGTTACTTCGTAAGTACCACACCACGAACTAGGTCATTGAGTTCAGGTTGAGTGATGAGGTGTGGTTTCTTGTCAAATTTACCCATATAAGTATAATATTGAGTGTAGTTTTATAATTTTCATACGTTAGGTTGAAAATACATTAGTAACATCCCGCCCATTCAATTCCTACGGAATCATCAGTGCATTTAGCGTAAGATAGTATTTTACGAAAAACTGGAGGGTCACCGAAAGAAACAGATGTTGTATTCGAGATCTACACACAAAATAGCCCTAGATAAGGTTATTCTCATTTCCCTTGTTTTTTTTTCACTGTTATACAGTGTAATTGATTGAATTGAAAGAGTTTGTTCATTGCGCTTATCTTACAGTTCCTACGGGTGTTTAGACAACCGTTTCTGACATGAGGTATTTTATATTCAGAACTTGAATATATATAAAATATAATGGTACTGGAAGAGTACCAGCTTTGCTAGAGATAGAAGTCAAATGACTTCGGAAGCTACAGAGAGCTCACTTTACGAACAAGCATGGTGAAAATCGGGCAAGGAATAAAAATTAGGCTCCTCTCTTTGCGAAGGCTGCAGAAGAAATAGAAGATAGCTTAATACCGATTTCGGGCTCTGAATTAAACTTTCTTATCCCATCTTCAGTTAAGCTTACCGGGAGAGAAGTCAAATTTAAACTTCCGGGGTCATTTGACGTCTATCTTTAGCAAAGCTGTTTTCTCCTAGCACCATCATACTTTTTAAACTTGCCTGCACGGTTCAGGCTTTGAATAGCCACTAATATTAATAATTTTATTATTAATAATATACTTGTATATTATTGTCAATAAAAGGCGGCGAGCTGCCGGGCGAAATGCTTAGCGGTATTTCGTATGTCTTCTACTACAGCCTCGGGCCGACCAAAGCCTTGTGAGTGAATTTGGTGGATGGAAACTCAAAGTATCCAGCCGTATGTACATATATATATATATGGGGGATTGTGTGTCTTTTTGTCTGTGTTTGTCGCTCAGTACTGCACTTGGGAACCGGTGTTGGTGTGTTTACGTCACCGTAACTTTAGCGGTTCGACAGGAGAGACCCATAGAATAAGTACCAGGCTTAACTACAGATAAATACTGGGGTCGATTCATTCGATTAAAAATTCTTGAAAGCGGTGTCCCAGCATGCCCGCATCCTAGAGACTTAAACAAGTGGTAGAGTAAAGATGAAAGATTAAAGTATGTGATCCTGAATTTCTGCCCCCCACCCTTGCAGTCAGAAGGATTGCCATGCCTATTCGATCAGGGTTGAGCTGGAGCTAAATAATAGCAACCAGCTATCGAACAATTTAGGTAAAAAGTAATAGAAAATCATTCAAACAAAGATTGGATTTTTGTTCTTTAATAATTCATAGCTCGGTCACCAAGTTTAATAATAGCAAAAGGTTGTCTGCAAGAAGCTAAATAAGAAACTAACCAGCATGCTGTCAACGGTAATCAATATCTTTATTTAATTCTTTAACATTAAACGCCTTTTCACCTATGAACGAAATTTTCACTTTCAGTAGAATTTTATCGTTTATTGAATTTGTTTGACTTGAAACATATATAAAAACAGTCAGTCGTCTGTTACTGTTCTCATTTACCTTCGAAAGATGATAATCTGTGAATAACTAACAATCTGTTATTTTCACACTCTTTGTAAACTAATGGGCAAAGTCAAATAAGATGTCACACAAATTGACAGTTAATTTTATCACCTAAACAGTACTTTAAAACACAGTTTGTTACCTAATGCCAGCTGTTTAACAGATGTATTTATTGAGACATCATCAATTCGACAAATGGCACTTTACTTCGGAATGCCATTGTTTACTGCAGTAATTTGGTGTCTGAAATGGGAAAGCAATAGTGTAAACGCAATTAAGAATCTTCATCAGAGTGCAACACAGATTACTTAGTCCCTTTAATGTTTTCATGAAAGAGATGTTGGACAATAGTAATAATTGTGCTGCTGTTCGTGTTGCAGTCGTTTTTAAGCACGGGTAAACCCCGATCAAACAGACAGACTGTACCTATGTACAATATCAATTGTCTAGGTACGATCCATAAATCTATTATTTTATATATATTACATTCCTTCACCTAGATGGCCACTCTAAGCAGTTCAGTATGTGTTAAACCGACCGTGTTGTTTTTTTTTAATCTTCTGCCCTTATCGCCTTCCTCACTTCTAACTGCCAGTAAAATGTGGGTCTCAGTATGCCTATGATCAAAAGCGTTTCTATATTTTCTTTCCAAACATAATATATTTGGAACTGCATTATTTAATGTGCCGATCATCACTTACGAAAGTAGCGCATGATATTCTGAACATTTTGTTACTATTACTGAATTCTACAGGATACACACTACTGCGACGATGTGACTTAGCAAGCTTCTTACCACACAACCACTTCTGTTTCCCTCCCCCCACCCCGTGGTCTTTTAAGCTTCTGTGTCTTTCTCAAGGTTCTAATAGCACAGAAATGAAATATTTTCGATCAAGTGCTGAAATCGGTTTTGTAGATTTTAAACCGAAGCTATGGCCTCCAGGGACCTATTTCTGACGTAACAAGGGATTTTGTGAGATCTTCTATTTTCTCAAGTATCGAAAGCCTCACTTGTTTTCCTCTAATTCAGTTAGTACCCAAGAGCTCCGAAGCTTTTTATAATGATTTCTATTATTCCAATGGAAAATATGTAAGTGGATACAATGGATGTTATTTGATAAAACAAAAAGATGAAACTTGCTTTGATAGTTACGTATTATATATCATTACTATCGAGCAGAAAGTGTTATGATCCGACAGCATGACAAAACAGAATGGCAATTAATAGATGTATTTGGATGATATGCCAGTCACACCATAAAATAAACAATAGAGCAATACCGTTTGCTGATAATGGAATGTTCATATGGACACAAAAGAATACGTTCAGAAAGATAAGAAAAAAAATATTGTTATTTGGTTTCGTTTAGCCATTACAACGAACCCCATGCTAAGACACCATTTTTATATAACAGCGTTTTGAACGAAAAAATCTTTACTGCCACTGAATCAGGACCGATTGTCGTTAGATTGTAAAACGACAAGCTGTATAATCCCATTAAAGGCCATCGCTGATACCGTTGCCTACATATCATACACCTAGGTCAAAACAGTCTAACCTTTATTAAGCAACACTCGCGGCAAGAGCTTAACTCATCACAGTTAATCGATGGCGATACAAAACATCATCTGTTTGACTGATATACCTGTACAGTATTGATTTAGCCAGCTTCAACGGCCATATCTTTTATCACCTTTCTGAAATTGCCATTAATGGTTACCGTTGTATTGACAAACCGGCGACGGCGCCAATATCGAGTCGTTCGATAAGCTAGAAACGCCAACCTGATCTTCACATATTATTTCCATCGAGCGTAAATGTGGAATAATGTGTTGTACTTCATAGTCACAAACTCGCAAAAAAAAAGCGTGATGGTCACGGATTGACAGCCTTTGATCCGAAGTTTGCCCCATAAGATTTGACCCTGGGTTAAACAAAGATAATAATAACTATTTGAACTCATTCAAATACTTAAAAAGTGTAAATTTATCAATAACACACAACGTATTTACTGAAGCTATATATTAAACATCCATTTATGGCTAAGGCCATTAATTATCGGATAAAAAACGTAGAGGACAAAAAAATATATACGATTGTTGATAATATTTCAATTACAATACGTTAAGAAATGTATATGCGCGTGTGCTTGTGCGAATGTGTGTATGTGCGTGTGTATATGTGTATGTTTGAATATGATTGAAGGCTCAGTGATTCATTCGCTCTTCACTATAGCAAGTTGTCTCCATTGTTAAGATACCCAACTCTTGACTCTCCTAACTATATACCGATATATATATGTGTGTGTATATATATATGTATATATATATATATATGTGTGTGTGTGTGTGTGTGTGTGTGTATACACACATATATATATATATATACATATATATATATATAGTATATATATATATATATATATATATTATATATGTATATGTATATATATATATATATATATATATATATATATTATATATGTGTATATATATATATATATATATAATATATATATATATTATATATGTGTATATATATATATAGTATATATATATATATTTACACATATATATACACGACATATATGTACACACACGACAGCTTCTTTCAGTTTCCGTATGCTATTCATATGCCTTTAGTTGGACCGGGACTATAATTGAAGACAGTGGAGCCTTAATCTCAGAACCATATAGTTGGGAAGCAAAAAAACTTTCCAAACAGCTATGCATTCTCCTATTATGTAAATAATTTGCAGTTTATGTGTGTCGTTTGCAAAGAAATGTTTGTTTTTCACATCAATAGACGCAAATAGTAAAACAAAAGATAAACCTGCTTTGAATCATTACTTTTTCGAATGAATACAAATGAGAAAATATTAAACTGAAATTATCATTTGAAAAATCAATACTATTTAATAATGAAATCCAAATATAATTTAGAATTACAGAAACGAAGAACAAAATAATACTTTTCATTTATTTTCGTAAAATATTACCAAGACGATTGAACAGCGTTTTACTAATGTTACTATTTGTCTGTAAATAACGTTGAATTCCAGAAGTCGAAGATGAGACTATTGTCCAAATGTCTCTGACACTTAACTGTGCACAAAATCAGGCTTGGATAGGCTATTACGAGAAGCAAGCTGCATAAGACATGGATTATCATTAGATGGGCCGCACTGCTATATAAAAACATTCAAAGTAATTTTTCGCCTAGGCATGCCATTCAGAAAGGATCGCGGTCTGCAGTTTGCCCATGACTGCTCTAAACACCTCAATCTGACTGACTGTCAATTAGTGCTATGAAGAGGAAGTAAATTTACAAAGAAAGGGAATCTTGGGCCACATTTATGCTCTTTTTAAAGATATCTACTCCCTGGAAAGAAGACGGGAGAGGTATGCAGTAATATATATCTGGAAGATCATGGAAGGAATTGTACCAAATTTTGGCATTGAAAGCTACACCAATGCCAGAACGGGACGACACTGCATAGTGACACAGATCCCAGCAATGCCATCACGCTTCAGGATCAGTTACTGCAACAGCCTGGGTTTCAAGGGCCCACAGCTTTTTAATATTTTCCCAAAGAGTCTGGGGAACTTGCACAAAGTAGATGTAGCGGTTTTTAAATCAAAGCTGGACCTCTTCCTATCGAGAGTCCCAGATGAACCTACCTCACGGCAAGAGGTTCAAATGAGGGTAGCTATATCAAACTCCATTCTTCACCAAGTGCCACATATTAGAGGAGGCTCTCAGTAATAACAGTGTAGCAAAACGGCGGTGCATCGGCATGGCCGCAGCTCTGAGCTGAAAATAGAGAGAAAAAAAATCAGGTGCCTAAGAGAAAATAATTAACTTATCGTCTTCTATGACAAATTGTAAACAAAATTTTGTCATTCAGCATGCTTTCTACATTTACAATATTTGTAGTGGTGAGAGGATGAAAAGATTATCTGTAATTTGGAATTTCGTTCAAAGATTTCCGATATTTTGCAGAAATACAACAATGAAAGATGTAAACAAGCATCTATATGTATGTATGTATGTATGTATGTATGTATGTATGTATGTATGTATGTATGTATGTATGCATGTATGTATGTATGTATGTATGTATGTATGTTGTATGTATGTATGTATGTATGTTGTATGTATGTATGTATGTATGTATGTATGTATGTATGTATGTATGTGTATGTGTGTGTGTATGTATGTATTTACATTCTCCATTCGTCAACTGCTTGACAGACAGACACAGACACAGACTCACACACGCACACGCGAACGCACGCACGAACGCACGCACGCACGCACGAACGCACGTATTTCAACAAAATCCAACTCATAATGAAGGCTATAATATAAGAATTGTCAAGGTGCTACACTGTGATATCAAATCAGAACTTCATGGTTCTGAATCAAAATTTCATGATCAAATTTGCCATGCCTGCTCCCACTTTAATTGGGTTCCTTTCTAGTTAAAAAATACTTTGATTGATAATTAACAAGCTAATATTATTACTCTTGTGCTTATTCTTACTTGGTGCCAGACCAACCACAATCGAATAAACCTTTGATCATAGACATTTCATTCAAGAGCATATAATCTGTTTTTTTTCACGCCTAGATCCATATTATGCATGGGATCTTTCAATGTCCCCTCAAATATTTTTGCTCTGGATGTGGGCAGGAATTTTCTTGGGTACAAATTTTGTCATTCATCGTAATGCATGGGCGCATCCAATTCTATCTTCAATTAAAAAAATCCGATTTCAATTTGCAAAACCTTGTATGCACAAATTTGTTTTCTGTGCGCCATTTGTTAAACTTGTAGGCACGCGTCAGTGCACACAAGGTGGTGATTTGAGACAGATTTGGTTGCTGTTTTTAACTGATCAAACGGCTAGCTTGAAGTTTCATTATTATGCAAGGAATAATATTGTGATAACTGGAATAATCTTGTGATAAAATGGTATCCTGCGATCTGAATAATACCTCTTAAACGTCGAACTTCTGGAACGTTTTAGAACGTAGCAGATTATTCCAGCAAGTTCTAAATGTTGGGAAGATATAACAAAATGAAAACACAAACTGTATTTATATAACAGCTATACAGAGGCAGGCATAGCTGTATAATTAAAAATCTTGCTACAGGCGTAAGCATAGATACGTGATTAAGAAATTCGCTTTGCAACCTAGTAGTTTCGGATTCAAACCCACTGCACTTTACCTTGAGCTAGCGTCTTCTATTATAACCACAGGCCGATCAATGATTTTTAATAGGATTTAGCAGATGGAAACTGTGTCGAAACCTGCCGTGTTTGTTTGTGTGTGTGTGTGAGAGAGAGAGTGAGAGAGAGAGAGAGCATGCGCACGTTTGTGCATGCGAGCGATCGTGTCTCTATGTGTATGTTCGTGTGTATTTGTTTCTGCCACAGTTTGACAATAGTTGCTGATTTGCTTACGTCGCTTCAATTTAGTTCCAAAGAATGATTATCAGACTTAAAAATATAGCGTCGAAGTTGATTTATTTGACTAAACACTTCCAGGTGGTACCCAGCATGGCGGCAATCTAATGACTGAAACAAATAAGAGACACAAAATAAGAAACACAAAAGCAAAGAAATTACTGGAGATGTTTTCACTAAAGAAAGACAAAAACGGCTATTCGTTGTTCTTCTGTTAATATTTATGAAGACACTAAGGCTGCGAGCTGGCAGAAACGTTAGCACGCCAGGCGAAATGCTTAGCTGTATTTCGTCTGCCGCTACGTTCTGAGTTCAAATTCCGCCGAGATTGACTTTGCATTTCATCCTTTCGGGGTCGATCAATTAAGTACCAGTTACGCACTGGGGTCGATGTAATCGACTTAATCCGTTTGTCTGGCCTTGTTTTTCCTATCTGTGTTTAGCCACTTGTGGGTAGTAAAGAAATAGGTATTTCGTCTGCCGCTCCGTTCCGAGTTCAAATTCCGCCGAGGTCGACTTTGCGTTTCATCCTTCGGAGTCGATAAATTAAGTACTTGTGAAACACTGGTGGTCGATGTAATCGACTAGTCCCCTCACCCACAATTTCAGGCCTTCTGCCTACAGCAGAAAAGAATCGTTAGTACGCTAGGAAAATTGTTTTGTGGCATACTGAATACTAATTCAGCCGAGGTCGACTTTGCTTTTCATCGCTTTCGGGGTCGATAAAATAAGTACCAGCTGAGCGGTGGGGTCGATGTAATCGACTTAACTCGCTCTGAAATTGGTGGCCTTGTAACAAAATTCGAAATCAATACTTCTGAAGGCATCAAGGCGATGAGCTGGGAGAATCTTTAGCACGCCGGACAAAATGTTTAACGACATTTCGTCCGGCTTCAGGTTCTGAGTTCAAATTCCGCCGAGGTCGACTTTAATTTTCATCTTTCGGAGTCGATAAAATAAGTACTAGTTGAGAACTAAGGTCGATGTAATTGACTTATATACACACACCACAC
Organism: Octopus sinensis; assembly: GCF_006345805.1. Taxonomy (NCBI): domain Eukaryota; kingdom Metazoa; phylum Mollusca; class Cephalopoda; order Octopoda; family Octopodidae; genus Octopus; species Octopus sinensis. The sequence continues at coordinate 94,384,900 of NC_043003.1, forward strand.
ACACACACACACACACACACACACATACACACACACCACACACACACACACACACCTACACACACGAAATTGAAGGGTTTGAGCCAAAATTTGAAAACCATATTTCTGAAGGCGTTCCGCTATTCTCGTTCTTCATATATTTGTATAACGTAGAACGCTGACGCTAACATGCCAAGAGACCAGCCCCCAAGGCAGATGCTTCCATACTAAAATAACTCCGAAATGCTTTTTTTCTTCTTTTGCTTTCGTTTGGGAAGAATAGTTTTATGCAATCAACCGAGCAGCTTGACAATGAGCGGTTTCCAGTTCTATTGATATGGAAAAATCATGCAAACAGTTTCTTGAGTGCTTATTTAAAAGTTAATCATCTGAAAAACAAATATGTTTCCAGTATTGAAATATTTTTATCTTGTTTCGTTTTCCTTTTATTTTTCCCGTTCGTCAATACAGACATGTATCATTTTATCCCGCAATCGCATTTAAATGTAAATTTCTATTGAAATTGTTTCATGAAGTTTTTCTAATACAAGAAATAAAAAGAAACGTATAAGAGTTTAACTAAACTATCGTGCTTATTGTTCGCTAACTACCCCCTACTGGGAGCGAATATATCAGTACACAATGTATTAGCTCTGAATGTGCTTCGTAAGCGAAGAATTTAGAAGATATGTAATACATAAAAAGTGCTACTGGATCCATACTTGATTTACGTATAAAGACTTTGGCTTAAACTTAATGTTAATATTAGTATGCGGTAAAAACGCTCTCATTGTACTGTTCTTTATTTACAGAATGATCGTACTTCCGTTTAATCATGTCAGCTGTCAAAACAATTCATTCAAAGTAATTCTATTAGATATGCTGTTAAAAAAATTCATCTGTGAGAAATTCTTATTAACATAAGAATAGGAAACGAGGTTAGAAAATATGACACTGAATCGACCAGATAGAGAACTGTTTTCGATGACAGTTTATATCCATGCTAAAGAATATTGTTGCTAATTGTATAATGTCAAGTCTTAATTATTTTTACAAATTACTCCCACGTTTTTAAGAAGTATTTCTTTCTTTCTGCTTGACAGTTTCTTATACTTAGAATTTAGATTATACTAAGAAAGAAGAAACAATTATCGAGTACTACTGGAGATTAGTGCTACGTAATAAAGTGATTAAAACAACAAATGAAATTATAAGCTGATTAACCAATGTGTTGAATTTCAGTCAATAATCCTACAAATAAAGAACATGATTAGCAGAAACATTTTACACCTCTCGCTAGTTAAACCTTATATTTTAGCAGAATAAAAAGGAGAACAATATTTTATATAACAATGCCTTACCTTTAAACAAATATCAAATTGCTAGAATATAGCACAAGAGTATTCAAAGTCCCAGTCGCTGCCTTGAAAATAATAATAATAATAATAATAATAATAATAATAATAATAATAATAATAATAATAATAATCTCTTTTCTAGCTACGAGGATGGAAAAGTCATGAAAATAGGATGTAAATAAGGGAAAGTGGGAAGAAAACAAAAACATGAAAATTGATCAGAATTCCACAATAGGAGGAGTCACATTCAAGAGCAACCAAGGACCCCCACCCTAACAATCCTGAATCAATTTGACTGTCAAAAACAACACAGTCCCTTTCCCACTAGCACTCACTAGCCTAGAGGCAGAAATTCAGAGCAGGCCCACAAACTAGGGCCATTATCGTGACTTACTTTATTTTTCACCAAATTAACTGAGTTGTGGGCAGCACTTACTCTTCACAGTCTTCCTTTCCAAGTGGAACTTTATGAGAAGTTGGCTGAAGAAAAAAGTGTCTGTCCTTAGTCCTTTCAGTCTCTTCGACCACACATCTTTTTTAGCCATCTCTAACAGGCAGAGGAAAACTCTCTACCTTTCTTGTCCAAACGAGAGCAGCTGGATTATCTTTACGACGGAATCGACTGATAAATTAATCCGTCCAACATGCGATAGCAGCTGTTCGATAAGACCACAGCTCAGCAATGCAGTACAAAAGAATGACAGAGGGCTTCGTAGATCTGAGGGCATCTCGAGTAGATGCGGCTGATGTTACTTTATATTCATGTAGGGTTTACCATAAATCGACAATGCGCTGGTAGAATGGCCAGGTATTACTGAAGATTATCGATAGACCCTGAACCGAAAGTACTCCGAAAAGGAATCACCTAGTTGATCTTCTCGATACCCAGGGTTTCCTCGAGGATGTCGTTGTTCTTGCCCGTCACTTATCCACTATAGAACAGTGAAACTTCCACCGACGTCATTTCCAAATTAGGCTCTTAATATTGAGTGGACTTTGTATTAGGTCATAGCCCACCATCAGACAGGGACAACCTGTGTTTTGCACAAACGACGGCGGGAGTTTGCGCAATTAACATTAGAGCCGAAACCTACCTGATTTAGTTGTAGCGCGTCCAGCGCATCATATCGCACCTATATATATATATATATATATATATATACATTCATACATATATGCGCGCACACACATACATGCACATACATGCGAACATATATATATATATATATATATATAATATATATATATATATATACATATAAACAATTCTGGAAACAACGTTCCGTTTTTTCATGTCAGGTCAATGAGAACAATTAATCAGTGCAAATATTGAATTCCGTACACAAATTTAGTTATCATCGATTAAATGTATGAAATGGGTTTCAATCAGTAATAGTAGACAACCGGACGAGGTGATCGACAGTACCTATTTCTGTCTCTCTATCAACCAAATATAAATGCTGATAAGATCAATCAATTCGTTTGAGAGTTCGCTCAAAATCCTTGGGGCGAAATTGTTGGCCTCTGGCTTCGTCAAAAGAAGTTATTAAATTCAAATAATTACTCTTTAATGGAGCAGCATAACACTTAAAAATGAATGTTCTGGAGCGTTGATGATATAGTGTGAGGAGAAATCACTTGGTTATACAAGTTTTTCAAAGAAATCAATAATTAAAGATGTATATATATATATATATATATATATATATATATATATTGCGATGCAAAACTTGAAGTATTGTTAATATAGAAAAGCCTTGTTTTCAGATAACAAAACTGAGAAATATCAAAAACCAAATTTTATATAAGATACAAGTTTAAAATGTTTGTGAAATAGAAAGAAAAACAAAATTAACCAAGGCCCCAATTCCTGTCTCTCCTACTTCGTATTCATCCCTCTCCCTTTCTTTCTTTTTCTCCCTTCTTCCCCCTCTCTCTCTCCTTTAGAATTTCTCTCTCTCTCCTCCCGCCGTTTCTCTCCTGACTTACTCTCTTAATTTTTCCCACTTAATTCCTTATATTCTTTGTTTCTAACGTTACTTTTAGTTTTAAACTTTTGTTTCATTTTTCAGCTTTCATTTTCCAGTCTTCCTATAGAATTAATGGTTATAGCTTAGAGGCAGAAAGAAATATTTTACATTACAATATAGGGAAAATATTAAAATACTGAAATATAGAAAATAAACTCCTAAACTTTATAATTCTCTCTGAACATGAGAAAACTGAAACCATTCAAAACTTTGCATTAGGTTATTTGATTCCACAAGCAATTCTTTTTCATTTTTTCATTTCTAGATTGTTTTAGTTTTAAGCGAGAGTTCAAAAAAGGGGGCTGTTAACAACTACTTAAATGTATAGTAATTTGTATCCTATCGCAAGTAATACGCCGTGTCACAAAACATGGTTAAAAACCGATGGAGGAACTTCTAAATATTCATTGTTTGAACTTCGAGAAGTAGCAGCAGATTTGCTCGAATTCTTTACGAATTAGATGCAGTCCTTTTTAATTTCCACTCTTTTCCTCCATCCATATCAGTCGTTGGCAAACTTCATTTGGCAAATACGACGCTTGATATTTTGAAGTATCGTAAGCAACTTAACAAAACGTGCTATTGTAAAGTCCTGCATGGTGCAGTCATCTTTTACTGCCTATCCATTACCAGCGCCACCCCCGAGGCTACGTGTATGTTGACAATATAGTTATACCGAAAATGGGAAAGAAGCTGCTCAAGTGCCATGAAGCTGGATGTTAGGTGAGACTGTTGCAAGGAGTCTACTCGAGGAAGAGGAATGAGAAGCATGTGCATTAAAGTGCCAGACAACAAAAGCAAACTACCAGACTATTGTTAGAACTTTTCCTTAACCGATTAAGAAGATAGCTAGATATGTTTCTTTATTAGCCACACAGGGCTGCACACAGACGGGACAAATTACAAGGTAGAGCTTTTCTTTTGGGGGATAAAAAAGGGGGGTGGGTTTCGATCAAAACCCTATCGTAAAATGAAAGAAAGATGAAAGCAAAAAAAAAAGAAAAAAGAGAAAATCGATCAATAGGGATCGTTATCACAGAAATGTCAATATAGAGTGTAAAGGGGAAGACAGCTGAGGTTTGCCCGTGGAATGAAAAGCCTACGGAAAATACCACGGTAACCTCGGTCAATGAAGTCACATGTTATATGTTTTTACAAATAAGTAACTCTCTGTATTAAATTTTTACTGTTCATAGGATCATACTCAAGGTGGCTTCGTCATTTATACGTGCCATCCTCGCTACATTCACCCATCTTTTTCTAAAACATTCACTAGACAACACTTGCCTCTCTACTCTCACTTTCCTTTTCAAGTGATACTTGAAGATAGATAGATAAATATATATGTATATATAGATAGATAGGTAGATAGATAAATAGATAGATAATAGATAGATAGATAGATAGATAGATAGATAGATAGATAGATAGATAGATAGATAGATAGATAGATAGATAGATAGATAGATAGATAGATAGATAGATAGATAGATAAAAATCATAAATGACAGCTAAATATTTTGATGAACTTTTATTTAACAATAAAAAATCTTAATATCACAGGTTGCTTCGTAACTCAAGAACACGTACGTGAATTATTTATATTATAATATTTAATAAATAAATTACTTACATCTGGCTCAAATTTTACCCATTTTCAATTAATTTTTTGCATTTTACATTAATGCATTTTACATTAATGCATTTTACATTAAGGCGTTCGATGCTTCCTAGGGCTATACAGCGGTGGTGTACCCCCTACTGTCACGTTCTTGTTAGATTGACAGTATACAACCATCCTGTAAGTAATTTATTTATTATTAAATATGATAATATAAATTATTTGCATGTTTTTTAGTTACGTAAATATTTGTCGTGGTAATAGGGTTTTTCTTTTTGCTAAATAAAAGTTCATCAAAATATTTCTCTGTCATTTATACACACCTTATCCTTATCCCTTATATATTACAATATATTGTTTACGGTTTGTAGAATAATACATTAAGGAGCTATTTTCATGAGTACTACTGGATTACTTGAAATCAAATATTGTGACTTAAATATATTTATATATATATGTATATACATATATATATATATATATATATATATATATATATATATATATATATATATATATATATACGGAGCAAATAATTCGCGAAAAAATAATTTGCGAAGATACCATTGACTCTGTTATTATCTAGTGTAACAATTTAAAAATGATAATATTAGAATCAATAATATAAGCGATTGCAGCCCCCCTAATTCATATATATATATATATACATGCATGCATACATACATACATACATACATACTACATACATACATACATACATACATACATACATACATACATACATACATACATATATGCATACATACACGTACGCAAGTATACAGATGTACATACGTACAGCTATATGTGTATATTAATACATGTATATACTGTTGAGTAAGAGAAAAATTACTATTCATTAGCGTAACGTTGACACAGATATTGTAGTTATCGAGACAGGCTCTTTCAAGGATTCTATAATCTGAATTCAATTTAACTTTCAACTGACATCTATTTGCATTTGGAATGGATAAGGATTATAGGCTTACCAGTGTCCCACGCGATTTTTTTCCTGAACCAAGATACTAAAGTTGTGGAAACTAATTTTAGTAATAACTTCGGTAATGTCTAGACAGAAGAGAGCAGAGCAAATGTTCATTGAAAGATTACTCACCAGTTTGCGAATGCAAATAAGCTCTGTTATCGAAGAGAGCGCTTCAAACTTTATTAGTGATAGAGGTACTATAAAACAATGCTACATGTTTGGTTAAAAACCATAACCGTTAATATAAGAGTTAATAGGGTAGCAAGCTAGCAGAATCGCTAGTACGCCGGAAAAATACCTACCGGTATTTCGTGCGTCTCTACGTTCTGAGTTCAAGTTTCGTAGATGCCGACTTTGCCTGTTATCTTTTTAGAGTAAAAAAAAAATAAGTACCGATTGAGCACTGAGGTCGGTCAATGCAACTCATCATATTACTGTCCTTGTGCCAAAAATTTGAAACCAATATAAGAGTTACGAGTTACGAATGCCATGGATGTTTGTATCATTCACAGGATCCGAGAACAGCGATATTTCGTCACAAGTGCCGAATATGCATGACACAAATCGCTTTAGAATTTTAGTTACTTTTATTTTTCCTTTAGAGATTTTGCTTAAATAATCATTTAAATCTTTATCTTTTGCATCAGTCTTTGGACAGAGGCAATGCTGGGGTTCAGTCGAATAAATCTATTCGACAATACTTATTTTCTAAATCTCGCACTTATTTTACTGGTCTCTTTGACCGAATCGCTAAGTTTCATAGACGTAAACAAACCAGCACCGGTTGTCAAGCGGGAGGGGAACAAATACAATAAACAAATACTATACCAATCTAAATACAATACCAACACAAACACACACACATAGATACAGATTTATACACTCACACACACGCACATACACATACACGTGCGCGCACGGCTGAGTATTTCCAGATTCCGTCTATCAAACCCATTTACAAGGTTTGGGTTGGCGCGGGACAATAGTAGAAGGCTCTCGACGAAGATGCCGCACAGTGTGACTAAGCCCAAGGGTACATTGTTGAGAAACAATCCCTTTAACCCCACCAGCCACGCCTGCACCTATGTATATTTTTAAAAACAGCCGAGTTAATCGATAGCTGGTATTCATTAAAACTTGATGATGCCTTTATTTATCTACCAATGTTAATTACAATAAAACACCTGTTTACCAGTACTGCAAGGCGGGGGTGACTTGATAGATATATGTATTGCTTGCGAATAATCATAGACATATTTTTATGCAAATACAAATAATACTAAAAATAAATGAAATCTTCAAATAAAGCGATACGAAACCCATTTCTCTTTGTTTTCATTTATCTATTCCGATTATAGTCTTTTTACGCTCTACATTTCTTTCCCTTATTTCTTTAATATTCTTCCCTTTCGATTTTTTTCCCTTTTCTCATGCAATTTATATATATTTTCTCACTTTTTTACATTTTTTCTTCATTTTATATTATCAATCATGCTTTCATTTTATTCATTGTAATTTATGATTATTTTTCACATCTCTTTGAATTTTGGTCCCATTTCATTCATTCGATATTTCATTTCCATGCTCTTGTCATATGATTACGTACATATACATAACATTTTCATATACGCGTATACACACAGATACACGCTACAAACGTACACATGAACATGTATGCAATAGCAAAAATGTATACATAGATATACCTACAGGTATATGTATATATATATATATATATATATATATATATATGATAATCCATTAATGAAGTGGAAGATGGATTTGGCATTCTTCTTTATTCAGTACAACGATCGTTTCGCCCCCCCCCCTGAAACAGTCCTGTATGGGTGGGATGTCGTGCATCCAACTTTGTTGCAACGATCAGTGAACTCTAGGTTATATCATGTACATGCATACATAAAGTAGCGTTTGGCTAAAGACATTGAGTTCTCGCAGTCATGTTGGTGTTTTCCCGCTGTACCAGCTAACACTGAAGTAGATCCAACGAAAATATATCCCAACCGTGGATGACACCTGGTAGCTCAAACTGTGAACGTGCTTTACTCAACACACTAATTGATATACATCCACTGGTCCAAAGCTGAATATGGAAGTAGATAGATAGATAGATAGATAGATAGATAGATAGATAGAAAGAAAGAAAGAAAGAAAGAAAGATAGATAGAAAGAAAGAAAGATAGAAAGAAAGATAGATAGATAGATAGATAGATAGATAGATAGATAGATAGATAGATAGATAGAAAGAAAGAAAGAAAGATAGATAGATAGATAGATAGATAGATAGATAGATAGATAGATAGATAGATAGATAGATAGATAGATAGATAGATAGATAGATAGATAGATAGATAGATAGATAAGGCAATGAATATGGAAATTAGTACATCTGCAGATTTTCTATATATACAGTCAGTTATACAGCATATTTGGTTTGACTGTAGAAATTTAAAAAATACACAGTTGTACTGATTGCCGTACTCATTGTAATTGTCTTGGATATACACTCAATAGAATAATTATAATCTAGCGAAGGTGAAGGATTTACCCATCGCATGAATTGGAATGAGCATAAAAATATATATGCACACATATATATCATCATATCTGTGAGTTTGTATGCATCCGTATATATGTGTGTGTATGTGTATGTGTGTGTGTGTGTGTGTGTGTGTGTGTGTGGTGTGTGTGTGAAAGAATGTTTTAAAATGCAATTTTAAATATGCTTATTCACTTGACCGGTTCCATTTTTATCGAAAAAGATTTTCAAAAGTAAAATGTAAAGCGTTGTATAATTTTTATATGACTTTTATTGAACTCCTAATACTTTTTGGTGAATATTTTCTTAAATACTTTCTTGTAAACTGTTTTTAACATTTTCTTATTATTATCAGAGAATGTATATATGTATTTTAATACTTTTGTGACAACCAATACTTAACACTACAAAGCTTTACATTTTACTTTTGACCATCTTTTTCTAAAAACGTGAAACCGGTCAAGTGAATAACCCTCTTTAAAATTGCATTTTCAAACTTCTTTCATATATATTTCCATTCGTGAGGTATCTTACAACTTTACTTTGCTATATATATATATTATATATATATATATATATATATATATATGCATGTACATATGCATAGAAACACACATATGTGTGCATGCGTGACATCATAAAAATTAACAGTCCGATTTACAGAGCATGCTACCTTGATATTTTTATAAATATAAACAAATTATATATTTATAAGTGTGTGAAGATATATTAATTTTATTTGAAATTGTATTGGTAGGATCTTTTGAATAATGTGTATATGTGTATCTTTTATCATATCTTTTCGGCTTTAAGTTAATTGTTTCCTTCCGCTTCGAATATAAATGTGATTAAATTGTGGAAAAGTTACAATTTGAACTAAGGAGTGAAGGAATAAATATATTTTCATGAAGTATCTTTATGTGGTAAATTCATTTAGTTTGACGGTCACGTGAATTGGAAGAGTATTAGAAGAGACTTTCTGAAATGCCTGTACTTATTGAAGATCTCTGAACTTGATATGCGAATAATGAGCTAAATTATTGAAGTTTCTAAAAATAAAATTTTTTTGAGACTTCTAGATTCAAAAATTTTACATTGATTGTTTACCGTTGGTAACTTTCTAGGATTTTTGTTGTGATGAGTGCAGTAATGCAGTCTTTCAATACAGAAATTCAAGAAAATAATTTGAATACGTTCCTATTTTTGACGTTTCTGGTGAGGGAGCTGATTGTAGTATGTCATTATCTAATGCACATTACATAGCTGAACAGGGATTTAGGATTAGTTTTGTTTCGACTTGAGCAACCTTCCTTCGTTGGTTATATTTGGTTGCTTGAGGTTAACTATTGCTATTCAGTAGTTTAGCTTGCTTCAAGTAAATAATCTCCAGTAGCTGTGGGAAACTGCGAAATGCTTGTTAGATAATGGTTTATGCAATTCCTGATATCATTTACCGATATATGTGTCAGTGTGTGTGTGTATAATTATCTCATTATATCTGTATAATGTATGGCCACGCCATGCAAAAGCCGTGATCATTGCCCAATCTCGTCGAACAAGGATAAATATATGAAAATGTAACATGATAAACGAGCGCATAGAGTAGAAATTATTCAGGTTAATAGTTAACCTCATTCATTATTGCAACAAATAGACTGAATTACTTAACAACCTGTGACAATTAATTATTAACTACTCTATATATCTAACATACTTTCTCTCTCTCCCTCCCCCTCTCTCTCTCTAAATATATATATATATATATGTTAGAATAATATAAAAATAAATTTAACGTTACAATTAAAATTAAATTATTATGGACATTTAAAGAAATGTCTTATGGTGATATGTCATCTTAGATAATAAACGGAGAATAAATTAAATAGAAATACTCACGATTACAAACAGCAATAATGAAAAATAGAAACGAAAACGCGTACAATTGCTGAACGAAAAATTAATACAAAAACATGATGATGATGATGATGATGATGATGATGGAGATTTTTATTATTATTATTATTATTATTATTATTATTATTATTATTATTATTATTGTTGATGTTGTTGCTGTTGTTGTTGTTATCATTATTATTATTATTATTATTATTATTATTATTATTATGTTAGTATTATTATTATATTATTATTATTATTATTATTATTATTATTATGTTAGTATTATTATTATTATATTATTATTATTATTTTTATTATTATTATTATTTTGTCGTTATTATTTTTTTTTTGTACTTGTTTCAGTCATTTGACTGCGGCCATGCTGGAGCACCGCCTTTAGAGTGGTGAAAGAGTACAGCAGGGATCACCACCATCCCCTGCCGGAGCCTCGTGGAGCTTTTAGGTGTTTTCGCTCAATAAACACACACAACGCCCGGTCTGGGAATCGAAACCGCGATCCTGCGACCGCGAGTCCGCTGCCCTAACCACTGGGCCATTTATTATTATTATTATTATTATTATTTTGTTATTATTGTTATTATCATTCTATTTTTGCTGTTGCTATAATAATTATTATTATTATTACTATTATTATTATTATTATTATGGCAAACAAAACAGGTGACTCTACAACAGCAACAGTAATCATAAAACATTATGTACCTCCACGAAATTCGTCTCAATAATTCTTTAATTCACAATATAATAGAATTAGTATATCGAGGAACAAAGAAACTTAAGAGGAAAACATGTGAAGAGAAATTATTATAATGTTAGGCAGTTTGAACGGAGAACATACGGAAAATAAACTGAAAATAGTAGAAATGATAAACAAAGAGAGAGAAAAGAAAACACTTGTCCAAAACAATTGAAAGCAATGTAGAAAAGAAATTATCGAAATAAGGAATGAGCAAAACAAATACAAATAAAATAATAGAAATAGTCAAATGAAAATATAAAAAAATTGTGAAATAATGAAAAATATAAACAAAATTATCAACTATTGCAATAAGAATAAGTTTCGGGAAACAAAACAAGAAGAAAAAATTATAAAAGAAATAAACGTGAGGAAAAAGAAAGTTACAAAAGAAATAAATTAATATTGAAACAGAATAAAAGAGAGGAGGCTCTTGGCGAAGAAAGAATAGTGAAGAAGATGTACGATGACGAATGCGAAGTGTGAAAATATTAAAACAAAATATATTGGGAAAAGAAAGATAAATATGAATTGCACAAGATGCAGGTTGTTGAAATGCTACACACCAGTCATTTCAAGATATTGAACTCTGTGCATCAAGTGTGTCTGGTTCATTTGTTTTACTATTCCCAAGTCTTTACAACTAATAACATCTCTGCGTGTTCCTGATCGGCATACAAACACTACAAACAGCCTTTATCACTTTCTTAGCTCATATCAAACCATCACTGTCTATGTACTTATTGGATCGCCTGACAACTGCCTACAGCTGCTCTGCTCACTGAACATCTGCATATTACGGAACACCTCCTTGGTTTCCAGTATGTTTCAGAGCCGACTCTGCGTAACTGGTACTTAATTAATCGACCCCGAAAGGATGAAAGGCAAAGTCGATCTCGGCGGAATTTGAACTCAGAACGTAACGGCAGACGAAATACCTATTTATATTTCTTTATTAACCACAGAGAGGACAAACAAGGACAGACAAACGGATTAAGTCGATTATATCGACCCCAGTGCATAACTACTTAATTTATCGACCCCGAAAGGATGAGAGGCAAAGTCGACGTCGGCGGAATTTGAACTCAGAACGTAACGGCAGACAAAATACTGCTAAGCATTTCGCCCGGCGTGCTAACGTTTCTGCCAGCTCCCCGCCTTCAATACCATAAATATGAACAATGCAATGGCCTCATTCCAACGGACAATTTAAGCATCGGCAAAAATCGACATTGCACTTACATAGATAGAAACAACTTGAATACATAGTATGTGGGAAATATAAAACGTATTACTAATGATTTCCAAGTTGAAGAATCTGATCAAGTTAGTATTATTTACAATATTAGTGTTTCAGAAATTCTAAAGCCCCGATCTGAATGTATTGCCTTATTTAATGCTATCCCCCTATATCGCAAGTTCAATATAAATGTTGCCGGTTTTTATCCCACCAAAATTAAGGAAATAACTATCGACTTGATGTAATCGATTATATTGATCTCCCGAACTTTGGTGGTTTTGTAGCTAATGTGGCAGCTCATTACTTTTAATGCTTAAAGCAACATCAATACGTTTTCATTTCTTGTAATTCTATATGTTCTTAAAGAAGCAAAATAAATACTGAATTCCATCTAACAATATCTACCTTTAAAATACACATTGTCAAACAAATACAGATGTAGACTTTACAATCAACATAGTAAGGAGCAAGGATTGACAAGCAGGATATATATTTAACCAAGCGAAACGCATCCAAATAAAACCATTTATCACTCGTCAAAATTTCCCAAGTGCAAACAACGATTAAAAGGTTACAACAACATGAGAAAGCACGAATAACATCAACAATAATAACAAGAATAAGAAAGAAAGTAACTGTTATCAAAAGTATGTAAAAATGGAATACTTATATATGAAATGCAAACGTAAAAAAACGTGTATTGATATTTCGAATTCAATCTGTTGATTCTGGAGAAGTTTTATTTTACTTCTAAGCCTTTAATTCTATGAATAAACCTATCGTTTTCAGCCTCACTTTAGCTAATTCCATCATAAGTTAATTTATATATTACCGAAAGTTGACATTCACGTTTAATCTACAAATAAAACATAACAAAATTCTTCCTAAGTATCATTCAGATTTCAGCGCTCACATTCTGTTTTACAGCGCACTTATCCAGTATAATCGCTATCTGTGTGTGTGTGTGTGTGTGTGTGTGTGTGTGTGTGTGTGTGTGTGTGTGTGTGTGTGCGTGCGCGGGTGTAGATAGATTTATTATGTTGGGTTGGCTACACATTTATTTTCTATTCCAATACCACATCAGTCAATCAGCCAACCTCTAATCCAAAGAATCTATCTATATGAACAAGATACCAGTGTTTTTTTTTCAGATCTACAACAAAAACAAGCAAAAAAAAATACATCCCAGTATTCAACATACACAATTAAGTAAATAGTGACTTTACAAAATTCAGTATCCTGGAAAGAAATGCTTCGAAATGCCAGCAGTGAATGTGTTATTCTTGCAAAGATTTCAGGCCTCCATACTTTAGCATTAATATTTTCCCGCAGACATTTGAACTGCAACTGTAACTCTAATGTGCATCCTTGTCCAGAGATGCCTCTTGAAACGACACCGTTGGCATTTGTCACGAACTCGGTTTTTGTCTGTACTGGTTGTAATTCCAAACTTGTAAGGGTTCTATCAAGGTGCTTGAATAAATTTACTGCGTATCACCAGTTATACGACCAGGCATTCCAAGGACAGTATGATGATGTACCACGCGAAGAGTTACTGATTTGCAGAAGAGATTTCAACAAACCAAGTGGAACCTTTATATATATGAAGTAATACATAGCTCATTCCCATATGCTCATTCACAGTGACAAGAAAGTGCACAGAAAGGAACATCTTACATACATAGTATGTGGGAAATATAATACGTATAACTAATGACTCTTAAGTTGAAGGATATAATGATGTTAATATTATTTACAATGGTGGAGTTTCAGAAAGTCTAAAGCGCCGAATTGAATGTAGTGCGTTATTTAATGCTATCCCCTTATATTGTAAGTTCAATGCCAATGTTGCCCTGCTTTCATTTCACCAAAGGAAATAACTATCGCCTTGGTGTAATCAACTATATTGATCTCCCGAACTAACTTTGGTGGTTTTGTAGCTGATGTGGCAGCTCCAGAGATATCTTCAGCATTTTCGAAAAATAAAGAATTTTGACCCCATTTTTGTAAAATATCTTCGATGAAAATAGACTAAAGCGCTTAATACAATTAAATATCTCTTTAGCGTAAAAGCACAAACATATTTGTAATTTAAATTTCATTATTTAAGGAAAATAATAGAGTTAATCTTCAAAGTGAAAAATTATCATGACTCTTCTGTTTGATAATATTTTTCTAAACATTTTTTTCTGCTTTGTGCGTCATTTATGGTATGTCTGTGTTGTTTTATTTACCCCCTCATCATTACAGAATTTGAATTAATGTCATCAAATGATTGCATATTTATAGGAAAAGAAGAGATGAAAGTTTGTTATGTATGGTAATGACAGCATAGCAGTCTGTCACGCACATTCACATATATGCACACGCGCTCGCACGAACAATTTGTTGTATGTCATTGAACTCAGTGTTCAATCTGTCAATGCAGTTATCTCTCGCTCTGAAATGCGTGTGTGAAGTGTGACTATGTGGTAAGAAGCTTGCTTCTCAACCACATGGTTCCAGGTTCAGTCCCACTGATTGGCACCTTGAGCAAATGTCTTCTGCTATAGCCTCGGGCCGACCAAAGCCTTGTAAGTTGATGTGGTAGACGGAAAGTGAAAGAAGCCCGCCGTATGTATATATATATATATATATATATATATGTGTGTGTGTGTGTGTGTGTATATATATATATATGTATATATATATATATATGTATATATATATATATATATATATATATATATATATATATATATATATACATATGTGTGTGTGTATTTATGTTTGTCCCTCACCATCGCTTGACAATGGATGTTGGTGTGTTTACGCCCCCGTAACTTAGCGGTTAGCCAAAAGAGACCGATAGATTAAGTACTAGGCTTACAAACAATAAGTCCTATGGGTTATTTGTTCGACTAAAGGCACTGCTCTAGCATGGCCGCAGTCAGTGACTGAAACAAGTAAAAGAATAAAGCTTAAAAAGTAATATATGTGTGTGCATGTGTGTGCATGCGTGCGTGCGTCTGAGTGTGTGTGTGTGGTGTATTTGTATGTCTGTCTGTATATATGTATGTATGTATATATGTATGTATGTGTGTGTTGTGTGTGTATATATAGGAGTCTAATTTTATTCTTTATGTTGATGTTCCTATTTCTCCTTATTGACTTCAGTTTGGTGTGTACCATTTTCTGAGTATTTTATAAGAAATTCAGATTTTAATTCTTTATCATTTATAACCGTTCCCAGCTATTTGAATAACATGCCTATTTGAAGACATGCCTTTTGAAACGGAATTGCTGGAATTTGTCATAAGTGCCTGGTTTATTCGGCACTTGTTTCTCTCTCACTTTTGGTGGAGAGTCTGTCAAGTAGATGGATGATTCATTCAATTACTTCACCTTTCCTTCACTACAGTTAGTTTATTAATGTCACCAGCAATTCTAAACTTTGTGATATTCCTTCTTCTTTTTCGAAGCTGATTTTATCCATATGGCCTTCAAGAGCATCGCACATTATTTGATCCTGCAAAATGTTAAAGAAGAGACAAGTTAATGATCTCCTGAAGGACTCCCATGGTGGTAGAGCATCATTCCAAAATTGTGCTATTTACGAGTAGTGAATTGATTGCTTTGGCGAAAAGCTAATGAATAGCGCGGGTAAGGCTGTTCAGTTTGTTGAGTGGACGATTTTCTATCGGCATTGATGTCCATGTACTTTAATATGTACTTTGATTGCTGGCTAAAGAAAGGAGATATTTACGCTGTAGTTAAATCATATAGTTAGGAAGC
>NC_043003.1:94406099-94426099 GCF_006345805.1 Octopus sinensis
TAAGATTCTCGCTATATATAAACATATGTATAAATGCGTTTCTGCTTGTGTGTATGTGTGTGTGTGTGTGGTGTGTGTGTGTGTGTGTGTGTGTGTGTGCGTGCGTGCGTGCGTGCGGTTCTGTTCAACTATATGGTTCGTTATACTTTATATAATTCTCTCCAGAATATTTGAAAGTTTGTGCACTGGTCAGCCGGCATATCATTGCTACGTTTACGAATTATTCCGAAAATTCAATTACTCAACTTTATAAATGATGTATCAGGTTATGGTATTCAATGGTATTCATTGTTAACTATCGGTTGTCAACTTAGTACCATTATCTAAACTTTCTTATGCTACTATTGGCTGATTTACATTATTCATGACAAAATATTTTCAACTTAACTTCAGCTGAAAGGCGAGGTAATTAATTCCTGATGAGTTTTCAGATAGTGGAAACCAGTTAGAAAAATCGTTTCTTATAACTGCTGAAGCTTTTATTATATATCCGCTGGTTGTATTTTCACAGATAGACTAACTATTAAAATTACTAAACAAATTGCAAATGAATTCCGTATATGTGCGTGTTGAATGGGATAATGCGGGGTGAGATGTCTATAATTGCATCGCGAAAATCCATCTCATTCTTTTCGGAAACGCAACATCTGATATATTTATATGTCCTTTATTTTTTAATAGTATTGTCAAACATTTCAAATTTACGTTTACTTCTGCGACCATGTCACTGACAAAATTTCGCTACAGCTGCTGAAAGTCATTACAAGGTGAGAACTTATGTACTTCAAAGAAGATTCTGTTTTACCTTTTTTTTTTATCTTTCCTTGATCATATTCATCTTCGTTACGTCAGTTTCATGTATGAAGTAATTCCTTGGAGGGCCGTTTTTCTATCCCATGTGAGTGAATTTATTGTTTTGGCGACGACGACAGGGACATTTGACATGTCGATCGGTTGAGATATGTTTCGGCACAGCCGTTTGTGGCGCTGCTTACTTGCCATTACTGATTCGATGCTGACTAATTTGACATTAGACGTTCTTACGTTCTTACGTTGTCTCCTTTTCTCTCATTTTCCTTTCTTTCTCTCTCTCTCTCAGTTTATGCGTGAACATCTAGTTGTGTTTGCATGTACCTCTCTTGCTCTCCTTGTGTGTGTGTATATTTTTGCACATAACACTGCGTGTGCATATGTGTGTCTATTTGTGTCTGTGTGTGCGTGTGTGTGTGTGTGTTTGATTCCACTGCCAAAACATACCATAACCAGAACAGCTTGAATGTCCAGTCACTCCTGCCAAAGCGCCAGCGTCCAAAGAGGCGTGCCCTATTGTCTCATTCTGTTGTGAATCTATTGTGTCGTTGCTTTTTCAACGCTGGACTGTGTGTCGTTGTTGCTTTTACATTTAAATCCTCTTGTTTTCATTCCCTTCTCTCTTCCTTCCTCCATACGAATTTGCTTTCCGTCATATCTATTTATTTATTCATGATTTTTACAATATAGGCAGATATTTTAAAATACTTTCAGACAGTTTATAAATACATAACGAGCATTTTGTTTGATCGTTAACTCTATTCACTTGTTTAGAGTCCTAATAACTACTACTACTGCTGCTACTACTACTACTAATAATAATAATAATAATAATAATAATAATAATAATAATAATAATAATAATAATGATGATGATGATGATGATGATGATAACAGCAACAGAAAAATTTATATTAACAACAATAATAATAATAACAATAATAATAATAATAATAATAATGATAATAATAATAATAATAATAATAATAATAATAATAATAATAATAATAATAGTAATAATAATAGTAATAATAATATTAATAACGGACATTGAAATGGGAAGGAAGACCGGATGAGAAGAGGAAACTAAAGTTTGTGTGATTTTAAAAGCAATAGCTCCACAAGCCCAATTTTCCAAAAGCGACAATAAATTCACAAAGCCAGAATTTTTAAAAAATGCGCACAAAATATCTCACAGACAAAAGGACAACTGCTCCTTAGTGAATCACTGTATATACGCATGTGTGTGTATCTGTGGGTGAATTTGTTTGTGTTTGTGTGTGGGTGTGTGGGTGGGTGTTTTGGCGTGGAGCGGGTTGTATATATATATTCGCACTCACACATATGTATAGAGATATAGATATATATACATATAAAATATATATATATAAACATACACACATACACACATACACACACACACACACATATATATATAGATATACATATATATACGTATATAAAATATATACTCTCTTTTTTACTCTTTTATTCGTTTCAGTCATTTGACTGCGGCCATGCTGGGGCACCGCCTTTAGACGAGCAAATCGACCCCAAGCCTTTGTAAGCCTAGTACTTATTGTATCGGTCGTTTTTGCCGAATTGCTAAGTTACGGGGAGGTAAACACACCACCATTAGTTGTCAAGCGATGGTGGCGGGAGCGAATACAGACACAGAAACATACACAACACACACACACACATATATATATATATATATATATATATATATATAATATATATATATATATATATATATATATATATATATAGTACTAGGTTCGCGAAGAATAAGTACTGAGGTCGATTTCTTCGACTAAAACCTTTTACGTCGGTGCTCTAGCATGGCTGCAGTCAAATGACAGAAACAAGTAAAAGGATAAAAGAATAAACGAATAAACATTGGACCAAATTACTTTCCAATTATCCACTACTCCGAAACGTGTGTGTATGTCACTTTCTGTCTCTAAGCAGAATAAATATAAGACATCGACTCTGAAAATGCACAACTAAACAATAGTTAGTGCTGCGATTTAACGTCTACGTGAAATGAACAGTTGGGGAAAATGGTTTTTAAAACTTTTTTAGGAAATTATAAATTATTTACTACGATGGGTAAATCTTATTACTGTTCATGTTATCAACTACTTTATTTCGTTTTTGGATTTGGTTTACAAAATTCTTTATATGATTTCGTGTGTTGAAGCATTTTCTGTTGTGTCTGGGGAGAGTCATTCTCTTTTGGTGCCTTATAATTTAACGCACTCATCGGTAAAATTTCCACTTTTTAAAATTTTTATAAAATTTTCGTTGCGTCTTGTGACTTTTTCAATATTTTTTTTACTCTGTCCGTTACTCACACTGCGTTCCTTTTTGTTTGTGCGCATGTGTGTGGATCAGTGTGTGTGTGTGTGTGTGTGTATGCCTATACATGTATGCATGTGCGTGTATGCATGTATGTATGTGTGTGCATATGTATCTATTTATGTGTGTACATTTGTATGTATTCTGCATATTCATGTGTTTGTATGTCCGTATTTGTGTGTTTTTATGTATGTGTGTGTGCGTGTGTGTGTTTGTATATGTGTGCGTTTACCTCTGTCACCTTGTTTGTGTGTGTGGGGGTTTTGCAACTATGTACCGTGTTTGTATGTATGGATGTGCATCTCCATATGTGTGGACGTGTGTCTCTATGTGTCCTTGTGTGAAGTAAAGTGTGTGTGTGTATATATGGTCATGTGTTTCAATCTTTATTTGCGTATGTGTGCTTGTCTGTTCATATAACCTATGTACCTATCCGTCTGTATGTTGATCTGTTTACTTTCATATCCATATGCTTACATACATGTGCATATAAATACATATATATATATATATACACCCACACATAAATCTATCTACACACACACATATATATATATTTATGTACATACACCCCACACACACACATACATCTATCTACGTAACAGCCCACCAACTATTCTACTCTACCTGTTTAAACTGTGGGTATGAAAATATGATATCTACTATGTATATTTCCTATTAGAAAAGCAAAAAAAAATGAAAGAAGTTGAAATTTTACCGGTGAATGTGTCAAATTATAAGGCACCAAAAGAGAATGACTCCCCAGGCACCACAGATTATCAACTACTGTTAAGCTAATAATAATTAGGTTGTCCACATAATTTATTGTGGTTTTTGTAACAGGAATGTGTGCTTAAAAAACCAGCCATGAACGAACAAAAATAATGAAGCGTATACCACTCCACTGAAGAGCAGAAATAAATTATAATCTTATTTAACCCTGCGTTTAAAAGGCAGTGTAAGTGTGTTGTTGGTGGTCTGTTGAGAGAATATTGTAAGTCGGGGCGCTTAAATACATACCAATGAATATATAATCTTTCTACTCTAGGCACAAGGCCCAAAATTTTGAGGGAGAGGGCCAGTCAATTAGATCGACCCCAGCACGCACCTGGCACTTAACTTATCGACGCCGAAAAGATGAAATGCAAAGTCGACAGCGGCGGAATTTGAACGTAAAAACAGACGAAATACCTATTTCTTTATTACCCACAAGGGGCTAAACAGAGGGGACAAACAAAGACAGACATAGGTATTAAGTCGATTACATCAACCCCAGTGTGTAACTGGTACTTAATTTATCGACCCCGAAAAGATGAAAGGCAAAGTCGACCGCGGCGGAATTTGAACGTAAAGACAGACGAAATACCGCTAAGCATTTCGCCCAAAGTGCTAAAGTTTCTGCCAGATCGCCGCCTTCTAATGGCTATATCATAGAGAGGGACAGATGATAGTAGTGATAAGTTAGAACATTTTAACAAATACCTTGTGTGTGAATTAAATGTGTGGGATGAATGGATTTCAGATATATTACATATGTGTGTGTAAATGCTATGAGAATCAGTGCAATAGAAATCTCCGATTCATTATCAAAACAATTTGATATACGCATGTCAATTTGATATATAAAGTAATTTATGGGCTGGTGTCCTCTTACATGTGAGGGATTTTTCTGGTTTGGCGAGGACCAGAAGGTCCTATGATATGTGGACCTACAGAGTTATTATTTTTTTAATGTTGGATTGTAGAGCGATAACTGTTCTCGTATTTAGTTTCTCTTTGTTTCCTTCGCTCCTTCTCTTTTTGCTCTCCGTTAATCTGTCCTTTTCATCTCTTTTTGACTTACATAGTATAGGCAAATATTTTAAAATAGTTTTAGGTTGTGTATAGATATAGGATTTATTTTTGTATTTTCTAATCTATTTATTAAGCATGACCCCATTGACATGTAGAGAGCTTGTGACTGTAATTCTGTAATACGTAAATTTGTTGCAATAGCTGAGTGTGATCGTAGTCGTTACTTTACTCTGTTAATTCAGACTGCAGTCTGAACAAATTCCATTAGTAGTTAAATTTCTATTAACTTGGAAGAGCAAATTGCTGAGATATACATTAGTATAGGAAATTACATTCTGGTTGTTTCTTTTGGATAATGTTTCGGAGTTAGATTGCTAGAATATTGTTATGTTTCTTATTAGCATATAATGAAAATTTTATAGGATTACTCTTAATATTATGCATCAGCGTGGTGAAATAGCTGGCAACATCTTTCTAGTTGGATAAAATACCTTTTGATATTTAGTTACGTCTTTTTCAACCTTCTGAGATTGATAAAATATGATATCAATTAGATACTGTAAGAGATGTGTAGCATTGTGTTTATGATAAAAATCGTTACTATGATAGAAATCGTTACTATGCATCATGTAGAGGCAATCGATGGAAGAATCGGTCAAGTGACAGTTTAAATATCTTGCGGCGTTTAGTTCTGATGAATTTTTATGTTCAGAGTTCGAATCACATTGAGGTTACTCTCATGCACCCATCATTTCGAGGACAATAAAATAAGTGTGTTATGTACTGATAGATAGATATATTCGAACATATATATATATTCATTTAAAATGTATCTCTTGATGAATAAATATATTCATAATTACCTCTGACAGAAACAAAAAACATTTCCCTTTTGGCAGGTTTTCTCCAAGTCATCATAACAATATATATTAAACACATACAATATATATATATATATGCTGAGACCCCCTTCGGTCATGATTGACCATGGGATTGCACCTAGAAAGTTACCCTCCCAGGCACAAGTCCGGGCAAGGTTGTTTATGGAAGACCAACAGTTGTCCTTGCATACCGGCCTCCCCTCTCCAGGCCACCAGTGTTATCCAAGGGAAATGCAAACGCCGACACAGCTTGGCATCAGTGTCGTCGCAACTCATTTCTACAGTTGAGTGAACTGGAGCAACGTGAAATAAAGGGTCTTGCTCAAGAACACAACACGCAGTCCGGTCCGGGATTGGAACTCACAACCTCACAATCGTAAACTCGACGCTCTAACCACTGACCCATGCGCCTTCACCACACACACACACACACACATATATATATAACTTAGAATAACTTAGAAAGGTTTTGGCCAGTATTGGCCCAGGCCATGTCTAACTTATATATATATATATACATATAGAATCTATATATATAAATACATATCTGTGTGTGCGTGCACTCATATACGTACACTCGCATACATTCATCATACATACATATACATCACTCTCTCTTAGTCACAGTACCATGTCACACAAAATTGTTGTTGCATGTCTTCCAAATTATATACTGTATCACCTGCAAACTTTTGGTGCCCATTACATTGGTAAAACAACTTATTACCTTGTTGCTTGTTATCGCAAACACATCCATAGTTTTTCTAGTGCGTATGACAGGTTAAGTCACAGCTACTTCCTTCAGCACAGCAGGTCATGCCAAGGCCAAAACTCAAACTACAAAATGTCATCAAGTCAAAAGATCAAATTTCCAAATTCTAAAATATTCTTTGGGGAATAATGATAAAGGTCTTAAAATACATTTAAAGTTTATTTGAGAACTATTACAAGTGCTTTGGGGTAGCAAAGTCATAGATGTTGCCTTAAATGGCTTGACTTCCGAATATTTCTGCTTCGCTCTTTTATTTCAGCGTATGGATTATTTTTCTTCACGTTGATTACAAACATAAACATATCGAAGAACTAAAAGACCGAATTCTGGTTGACTAAAATTAGGTTCATCCTCTTGTTTATCCCCATAACTTTCAGTCTTTCACTGTGTTGTACAAATATACAATCTCCGGCTGGTATTGAAAACAAAATTTAACAATTGGGAAGACTCTTAAAACCGAAGTATTACAAGCAGTATGGTCAATTCAGATATCCTTTACGGGTCTCTTTGTTAATTGTAAACAGTTGTGTTTTCAGATATTTTGTATCTTAATATATTGGTACCTTGAGAAAATACATGAACCCATCATAATACCGCATATCCATCCCCATTCCTTATAATCACGAGATGTAACTATTTTTTCTTCAGTGCTTAAATTCATTGAAACAAACGGCCTTTCTATCATGGTGAACAACATGATAAACTAGAGAGACTTATAAATTATATAGTTGTCTTGCTGTTCATAGAAGTGAACTCACCCAGCATTATCTTAATCTATTCCCAGTATGTTGAACTTGGATACCGAGTTTCTTTCCCTAGATGGAAAGTAACTCAAGTAAAGCTCCTTCTCGAGTCATACGGTTTCATAGTGCTGGTTTCTATGGCGTACATATTCCCCACCTGGACGGGACGCCCATCTGCCGCAGGATTACTCGTTTTTGTCAGCTGCGGAGACTGGAGCAACGGGAACTGAAGTGTTTTGCTCAAGAGCACAACGCGTCACCCGGTTCAGGAATCGAAACCACTATCTTACGATCATGAGCCCAACACCATAACCACTAAGACTTGTGCCTCCATTCTCTAGATGTATGCCAGTGCTAACAACACAACTCAAGCTCATTCTTTTGGATAGTTACATTTTAAGCATTATTTCAACTTGCCGTTAACAAGTTTAATAGATTCACTTTTTCCAATATAATCGATTTTTTTTAATTACGACACTAATTAATTAAAACATAATCGATTTATTTGATGACGACGATATGCTTGTAGGCCATTTTATTCAATTTGTTTCATACCTGCAAAGATTATATGAAGAACTGAATCATTATAAATAGAATATTGTTAGCTGAATTAAATTTCGTTAGATTGCAAGAGATGTCTTTTCGGACTAAAGATGTTTTGTTCAGCATTTTACAGATGTTAAATTTCTATAAAAACTAAACTTGTCTTGCAAAATTAGCAGCTGTTCCAATCTTTTGAAGTTTATGTTCACGGGATTGATATTATGAGCAATATTAGTGCCATACGATTTATCAAAGTTACATCTGAAAAGATTTCATTTATAAATTCAAAGCTGATTGATTTGAGGTAATGCGGAATACGATCGAATAAGAGTAGTTCTTTTTGGTTATTGAGCTGCTAAACATAGAAGTCAAATATCCACTAATAACCTTTCTTAAAGAATAAATGAACCTATTTTGAATGCTTTTGATCATAATTCTGCCCGGTCGGAGTTGAACAACAATGATAACTTATTCATTAATATATGCTAACTCTGTCTTAACAACTACCTTTTGAGGATTCCTTTTGTGAATAATTTACGTTTTATCTAATAAGTTGAGTGATGTTGGAAATAGGATTTTCACGTAGTGAATTAATTGATTAAAGGTTCTACCGCCAAAAATGTAAATAGAAGCATTTCTTTCCTGTCAGGCGTCAACAACATTAAGGAAAATCAATCTGTTTACAGATACTGTGAGGTGAATAAACAGTGACTATTTGTATATAGATGACCTCAAATTGTACCTTAAGAAATGGACAGTACACAGATTTAAGAAAGGAATCGCAAAGAGATTTGAGTTTGAAGATGGAAATTTTAAGATGGCGGGAGGGGATTATGGCTGTAAAATGGAAGTAACTGGAACCGAGCTATTATAGAAGACAGCTTAGAGAGGAAAAGACAAAAAATTTAGTATCTTCTGGATGGATTACCGAAAAGTATTCAATCGTATACTACTTTCATGGATACTGAAAACACGATAAATAAATCAGCTGATTACCAACAAAATAAATCAATAATGACATTACGGAAACAACATTTCCGCAACAAGACAGGGAGAAGATAATTAAAAACAGCGCCATACGCATAAAAAGAACCATCACCCAACAAAACTCATTATTCCGCCATCCTTTTGCTAGTACGGATTCTGTTAAAAATCTAATTACTAGAACTACCAACGGTTATAAATGTTATGAACAAACTATGAGCCATCTCCTTCATACGGATAATTCGAAAATATTTACAAAATATAATGATTAATTGAAAAACAATTAAAAATTGTTTATAAATTCTGCAAAGACATAAGAATGAATACGGAACTAGACAAATGGGTAAATTGTAAATTAACCTTTCATCGTTATTTTGTTTCTTATTTTTTTCACCACTTCACACACTTCATAATTTATATTCGTAAGTACTCTTTATGCATGTATGTATCATTTTTATTTATACTTCAGTAAGTTTTCTTTAAAATAAAGTGGATGTTTTGTTAAACTCATCAAACTACCATACCTTGAAGTAGTCATTTTTTTTTCAACAGATATTTTTCTATGATTGAAAATTTATTGTATAGACAAGATATGCTTCATACGTTTTCCTTTTTTAGAATAGATATCATTGCAGCCAAATACCTAGTGCACGCCATTTACTTTTCTATATACTTTTCTCTATGACTTCGTTTTTTTTTCCCTGAGATTTCTACTTTGATCAAGCTTATACCGTATTTCTATTATTTTCCTAACCATATTCTTCTTATATCATTGAGCATAATCTATAGCATTATTTTCCTATTGGTTTATGTTCTTCCGCCGAAGTTGACTTTGCCTTTCATCCTTTCGAGGTCAATAAACTGAGTACCAGTAAAACACCGAGAGCGGTGTAACTGACTAATCTCCTCCCCAAAATTTCAGACATTGAGCCTATAGTAGAAAGGATTATTATCCTGTTGGTTTATGTTCTACTCACTATCAACCTCATTAACTGGAAATGTGTAGCTTAATGTTGCATTATTCAATCAATGTTTCATGCTTCAATACACAACAGATATTATGTGAGCTTAGTTACGTAGTAAACTGGATTGCCTATAGTTTATTACTGTTACTGATTGTATCCATCTTGGATGGATGAAAGATAAAGTCCACTCCAGAGAGATTTGATCCCTGAACATAAATGGGACCCTGAAATACTACTTCCTATTATGTCCGATATTCCAGCAGTTCTACCTAGCCACTGCATTAATATATTATCAAGAAATATGTCATCATTTGCAAGAAGATTATTATTTACATTCTTCCTTTGTTGGCCTCATTCATTCATGATGGAATAAGTTACTTTACTTTGCTTTATTAGTGTTCCGTAAATAGATGATCAGCCATTTGCTCATAATACATTACTCAGCAATGATTGTTATTACAGCCACAAGAGCCTAACACAGAGGGGACAGTACAAAGGCGGACAGGACAGAACAGTGGGGACAAAAATATAAAACGAATGAAAAATGATAATACATACAATGAAATCGATGAAGATGAAATGGCTGTGTGCGCCCCAGTCACATGCAGTACCATTTAAACGTTCTTACTGTCCGTTTATCATCAGTGTTGTGTTTATATCCTCTTTGCATCTTTTGACTTTACTCTTTTCTTAAAAAACATAAGTTGCTCTTTTTTTTTTTACTTTTTATATAAAGCCCTAATTCATTTAGTTCGACCACTGACGGTAGTTCGTCGAACTCTACCTCGCATGTTGGTGGTTCTAATCTGCATTTTCCTTCCACCTGCTGTACCTTTCCTTGTCAGTTAATATCGCCTTCACATTCTCTCCGTAACTGTCCTTCGGCAACTTCACCCTTATAACTGATTTCATTTTTGTAATCATTTTTTCCGTGCACACATTTTTGTCATATTTTACAAGATACCAATTGTATTTTTCCCGTTTTTGTTTACTCTGTTCTGTTCTTGGCGTCACTTTATCCATTTCAATCGTTGTCGCTTCTTCCTTTTGCTGCTGTTCCAATTCATAGGTTAAACAACCCTCCAGTCTGCTTGCTTCTGTCTTTTCCTCCTCCATAGCTTCTATCGCAACCTCCTTTTCTACCTCTTTCTCAATCTCCTTTTCAACCTCCTTTACATCTTCTTCCTCTATCTCCTTTGTTTCTTTCTTCTTTTTCTGTCTCTCCGGCGGAGAGCCCTTCGTTTTTCATTTTTTAACCACTTCTGCCTCTTTCTCCTCCTCCTGTACCCCATCATTCGCTTTCTCCTGCTCCTCCGACTGTTCCATTTCTTGTTCTTTTTCTTCTCTCTGGGGGCACCACTACTCTTAATTTCACATCTTCTGGCAGAATGATTTCTTCTGGGATCTTGATCATGTCACTCTCGGTTGTCAGAAGTGACATCTCGATACCGTAACCCCAACAGACCACCTTTCTCGTTCTTGTCACTCTTCGGATCCTGGTATCCTCTTCTATGTTGTGTATTATCGCTGCAACCAACCATGTCTCCTTTAATTCTGGTTGTACTTTTCCCACCCTCATTCGGAAAACTCTTCTGCCGCAGTAAGTTGGTAGGAAACCCACTCTTCCGATTTTATGGCATCAGTGGAGTGCAATATCGCTTCGACCGCGCTATTGAAACGCACTTCCGCTATGCCATATTTTCTTCCTCTTATGAATGTCGTCTTCTTTTTAATCTCTTTTAAACTTTTCTCAATTTCTTCTATTGGTGCTACTTCAATTTTCTTCGATAATATTTTGAGAATTTTATAAATGATTATTTTCCTCTTTACACTATGTATCAATTCGAGCTGAGGCGTCAACTTTAGATTGTGGCCTTCTTTTTCTAAAAGGTTGTCGCATTCCTTTAACATTTCCGGCTTGATTTTTATTTCTCGCACCTCCAAATCTTGGACTGCGATACCTCTGCCAGTTGCAGCCGCATAACTGTGGCTCTTGACTGGTTCAGTTTCCATAGTACTTCTCATTGGTTCTCCCATAAATAGGAAGAAAAACACAATTCAAAAAATACTCGTCAGAGCTAACAGCAATTTCAAAACAGGAAACAAACGTGGTACACCCACAAGAGGAGATCTCTAATAACAAAATATCACACTTACTTCAAACGTAGAATTCAACCATGAAATTATACATTACTCAGTAATGAGAACATCAATGATTATTTGATACTTAGCAATATTTATGTACTGCTACATGGACTGAGCTATTTCAATAGGTGTCATAGACAACACAGTTATAAATGAAGTAGGATTCAAACTATTTCCCTAAAGTCTCACGGTTCGCTACGTTTTCTACTCCGAAATTTAAGTTCCCATTCTTTAAAATACGAATTAAATAACTTTGTACTCACCTAGCTTTCTGGCAAAAAACAATCTTCGGGAAGAAAATAGAACTTAAGATTTAAAATATCCCTTTCTAAGATGTTGGTATATGGCAAACTTCAACTTGGTTAATTACAACAAAACAATAACAGTAGAAATAGTAGAAAGGAATTACAACAAAATAAGAACAATTTATAGTACACATAAATTTCTTTGCTTCGGGACTTAATAGAAGGTTTGCTGAATGTAAGAAGATAATATTATAGAAGATGTTTTTCTTAGTCGATGTTTTTCATAATTAGTTGAAGCTATTTAACCTAAAAAGTGCACCATAAAATGTCGATGTCGGATATAAAACACTCGGGCGATATAAATCTTGACAGGTGTGTCCTGACAGTTAAATTATGTCGTTCACTCTTTATATAATTTTCTGCAGAAAATGACAGAGAACTGAAGAGACTAGATAGAAATAATTATAATAAGTGTAATTTACTGTTTCGAAAAAGTTACCGGTAATTATTAGAAAGTAAAGCTTGGGTATTAGGATAAAAGACTAATTTAAAGCAATCAGCTTTAGTTAATTTAATACTGACACCGAAAACATAATTAAACTCATTTAAATACTAAGGATTAGAGGGAACTCTAAAAGAGAAACGCAAAAGTTACAAGCAAGTTCAGAAAAGAACTTTTCAAGTTAAACTGCAGCTTTAGACAGAAAAACAATAAAACTACTATCAGAGTTCCGAAGCTACAATCCCAGTATAGAAACAATGTATCTACCCCTCATACAGGGAGGCGACGCTTGGTATCAATAGAATAGTACCTAGCAACCAAATCGAAAGAGAGTAATGTAAAAAAGAATCGCCAAAATGAGAATATTTTCTGTAAAATATAAGCAAACAGTGGAGTACATACTAGAAATACAACTAAAACAGATTCAGATAAGGACAAGTCTCTGATGAGATTAAGAACAGTAATAGGCGAAAACGAAATGCAGTTTCAAAATGTATGTCAGAAAAATTAGTGAGAAAAATATATATATAGGAAAACAATAAAGTACAGACTTGAAATACAATTGAAAAAAGTTTTAGATGAGATCAAATTTTAGAGGAGATTAAAAAATAGCAATAATTAATAACGGGACGCAGTTCCAAAATATCTGTAAGGAAAATGAGAAAAACCACTCATATACCAATATTTCGCACTTAGCGAGAGAAAAGTGGAAACAAAACTAGAAGATAGACTGACTCAGAAGTTTTGAGCTAAAATCAGAAACAGAGGGTCTGATTTTAAGCAAAATCATGTCTAAACATGCTTAGCTACAAAGAACTACAACGTAAGAAAATGGTAACATCAAGTGCAGGCAATGTAGTCAGTACAAACAGACGGCTAATGCATTTATTTTCAACAGTTCAGTCCCTATATAGGCCTTATATACTCCTAGATATAAACGAGATAGTAGCTTTGTCCACTGGGATACAGGCCAACATGTAGAAAACTACGTACAAAACAGTAAAGCTATGTATGAAACGAAACAAAACTACATACAAAATAAGATACTTGGCTGTGACTTTGAGCACAATCAACTAGGTCATATCGTTTTTATTTTTCTCTCTCTCTACAAGCAAACTGAGTTGGACACTGTTGTTTGTTTGCAATCAAATCAATCCTCATCGAGCAGGCTAATGACTACAGAAATTCTATTTATATGCATCCGCTGGCATTTCTATCTGATTTATAAACTCACTTAGAGACACAATTCCGAAATCGACCACACTTGAGCAAGTAAATTCACTGTAGTTTCCCAGTCTCCTCCAAAAGCACCTCGCGTATATATACATATATATGTATATATATTTATATATGTAAATATTTTTATATATGTGTGGGGAGTGTATGCATGCGTTTGTACGTGAGTATGTGCATGCGTTTGTACGTGAGTATGTGCATGCGTATGTGCGCGTGTGTGTGTTTATATATGTATGTGTGAGTTTGTAATTATACACATTAAAACAGAAACTGAAAAATTGATTCCTTTAATTGGAATTAAAAGTTTTTTTAAATATACCAGACTGTCTAGTCTTTGTTTTTTATGCAATGTTAATACCAGTTCGAATATGCTAAAAGCACATTTCTACCCCGAAATTTGTTTTTTGCAGATACTTATTCTCTAATTATGACTCATCAACACTTTCGACTAGCATGTATGCTGCATTTAAAATAAAGCATTTATATAAATATGTTTGATTACTGGAACATGCCAATGTGCTTCGCGAGGACACTACTGGGATTATAACATCATTCTTATGCTGTATACATATATATATATATATATATATATATATTATATATATATATATATATTCATATATATATATGCACACATTAAAATGTGTGTGTGTGCGCGCAATTATGTATATATATTATAGTTTTATATCAGCGCTGGATCTGTATCGTTACATTGTCACTAGTATAATTGACTAAAACACCTGGAACATGGTGTTCCAGTATAACCGCATTCTAATAACGAGAACCAACAAAAGAAGTATATCAGAAGAATGCTGTGTTTTTCAGACAATCTTAAAAATAACATGACACAGAATAATTTAAAAGAGATTTGCAGGCTACTTCTAACGTATCGAACTGCCAGGATGAAAGTCGCTCATTGGTTAATATTCTGATTGTTTAATATAAAAGATTAGTTTGCATAATAGCTTAGACATCTTACAAGCAATGTAATACTTTATATATTAAAACAAATTGAATGCTTCTCTTCACTTTGTAGTTGATAGGAAATCTAAATGTAATTTTCTGCTTAGAGTAAACAGTTATTTTAGCATTTACATATCACTATCTAATTGACCAACATTGTAATAGTTTAACAGACAATGTCTCTTTATTCGCCTCGCTGAATCTTTTCAGAACCACGGCATCTCTTATTAGAATAATTTAACAATTTTGATCAAATATCTAAAACGCTATGTACCGAAAGTAGACAAATATATAATAAAACTGTAAATCAAAATAGAATTCCAAGTGTTATAATCTCTGGCTTTTTGTTTTGTCCTGTACTTAAGAAATGAGTTATTACTTTTGAGTGAAATGATTCAACAAAAACAATGGTTTACAAAACGCTATTTAAACGGCGTAAAGCATCCTATTTACAAATGTAAAGGAC
The DNA here is from genome assembly GCF_006345805.1 of Octopus sinensis. NCBI lineage: Eukaryota > Metazoa > Mollusca > Cephalopoda > Octopoda > Octopodidae > Octopus > Octopus sinensis. The sequence goes on from NC_043003.1 coordinate 94,421,513, forward strand.
TATGACGGTTTTGAGGGAGCTTCAATTTCATGCTAAAAGCAAACATACTCTCAGCAATTATACAATACTGTCGGCTCATACAAAAGAGATTCGTGCTTCTTGATATAACCTAGTTCTTGTTAGTTGAGAGGTAAGTCTCTTGCCTATGGACACAGCAGGCCTGTACAACAGCAGCCAACTTATTGATTCACAATCCAAAACTCTATCGTCTTTCGCCGTTTCAATATTATAGTTTTAATAATATGTTTAAAGTCGGTGAAAAATAGAAAATAAATATATTGCACCAAAAAGAAATTAGGAGTCAGTACTAACACTAATAAAGGGTAGAAATGCATCCGCCTTTAGCCAATTTCTGGGATTGTTTTAATATGACGAATAAATAGAATAGAGATTGGTAAATTGGTACTAGACTAAGTTATCTTTGCAGAGGGACCAGGAAAAGTAGTTAAATGAGTGATAGAAAGAGAGACCTTATAAGGGAGAGAAGCAGATGGCAACGTAGAGTGTGAACTGCTCTTGAAATAAATAAGATGGGACTCAGTGATAAGATTGAATACGTCCAACCTGTAATTTCACTTTGATACCCATTAGAATTTAAGGAATGCAGCGAGCAAACACGAAAATACATAATAACAGTGTTCTATATCTCTAGTATAAATAGAAGCGTTTAACAACATTTATCAGCCATTCAGTCATGTTCGAAGTACTCGACTGTTCTCAAGACGTCGCGAAGTATCATACAATGTCTCTCTAATGTTTTCAACATTAGCACAGTCACATGTATTGGAAGACGATATAAAGGATATGCTGACATTGGTACTTGAATGGAACTTTCTTAATCGATGACCTGCTCCAAAGAATTAAAGGGATTTGAAGTGAGAACGTATACGTATGTAACTAAATACTAAAAAAAGGAATATTTTACGACTGATTCTACTATAAACCGTCCATAACAATGAATCGAGTTTTCTACAGATCTTCGGCTTTACTATAATGATTTTTTAAAATGTTAACTGATAATATTTAAAGGGAGAAATGATAAGCGTTTCACCTTCTTAATGGAATTCGTAAATGGAGAATTCCACAAAATTTTCTATGTTATACGTGTGTGTCTGTGTATGTGTGTTTGTGTGCGTCTGTGTATGTGTGTGCGTGGGTGATCTAGTATTTTTTAAAATTATCTCTGCTACTTCTACTGTTGCTTTGTACATACTTATATTGTATTCCTATTATTTTTCCCTTTATATTCTTGCATCATTGAATATACATAATCTATAGTATTATCCTATTAGAGTCAGTTCTGCAAGGTATCGACGTCATTAATTGGAAATGTGAAACCTTCAGCTACGTTTTTCACTCCATTCGTTTAATATTTCAGTATACAGCAAGTATTTTATCATGTCGGTTGCATAGTAAACTGAACTGAGAAAAGTTAGGAATAGGTAAACGGGAGACATGACTGATATCTCTTTGTATGGCTTTTACAGCTGTAATTACGATTGGACTGTGTGCAGAACACAAAATTTACCTACACCCTATGTTTTTCACCAGTGAAGCACTACTGATGTAAAGTAAGCATAGTAATTTTCGTAATTTAGTTTAATCGACATATATAACATTTCGAAATAGTAATATTTAAAGTTTTTTAATATTTCATGAGTGATGGATCGAACGATAACATTATCTGTATCAAAATCGATCGCTCGTTTCCAGTTTTGGCACGAAGTTTGAAATACCAAACAGATATATTGCAGATAATTTTAGTATATCATCCAACGGTTTCACTAATAACTGATTCTAATTTATGTACAATGCCAGCAGTTATGTTGAGAGGAGGAGTTTAGACGATTTCATCGAACCCCAATATTTCACTGGGTCTTTCATTTACCGACCCGGAGGAATGTAAAGCAAAGTTAACATTTGCTGGATTTGAATTCAGAATCAAAAGAGACCCTAAACAAATACTAAAAACAATGCGGCTTTTTTGTTTGTTTTTTTGTTCTGTTTTTTCTTTTGCTTGTTTTTGTTTTTTTGTTTTTTCCTGTTCTGGTACTGTAACAATTCTACCACTTCACTGCTCTGATTTAGCCACAAGGACAGCATTATAAAAAAATGTTGATTGAACAAATGCTGTCGATCCGAGTATTTTACTGGTACTTTAATTCATTGACCCCACCGAAAGGATGAAAGACAAAGTTTGCCTTGACGGAATTTGAACTCAAAGGAAATATAAGAGCAACCAGAAAGCATTTACTTGGAACACTTTAACGTTTCTGATAATCCGCCCTCTCCACCTCCCACACAAAGGAGATAGTCTTCGTTTAAATAGTTTCAAATTAGGCACACAGCCAGCATTATTTAAAGAGGAAGAGATTAGTCGATATCATTGATTCGGATACTTGACTAGCACGTTATTCTCTCAACCCCAGAAACCGGATAGGCAAGTAGACTTAGGCGGAATTTGAACTCAAAACGTAATGAATCGGGAGAAATATTGCCTGGTATTTTCTCCGACACTCTACACCTGTTCGATCAGTTCGCTGCTTTAAGTCTTTTTAATAATTCTTGCTACAATAGGCACAAGACCAGCAATTTTGGGAGGAGATTTTAAGTCGATTACATCGACTCTACTGCTCAACTGATATTTATTTTATTCTATCAGTTCGCCGCCTTAAGCCTTCAGAATAATGAAATAAAAATACAGAGGATTGTGAATTAACTCTCCATCGTATATATTGTATATTTGTATCTTTGATTTTTATTTCTAATATTTCTTTATATATTCTTAAATCATTTTTAAACTTCATATTTCAATGAACATTGTCTAAAATAAAGTGGATGTATCATGCCTTGTAACCATCTCAGTCATTTACAGCGTAAACAATTTTCTGTGATCGAAATCTTACAGTATATATATAGGAAATGTTTTGAACTCTACTATATTCATTATGTACATTATACGTGTGTGTATGATTTAGTGTCTTATTATTTCTGTGGCTGCTTTACACAGACCTATCGTATTTCTATTATTTTTCTCATTGTATTCATTCTTACATCACTAAGCATAATCTATAGCATTATCCTATCGGTTTATGTTCTCCTTGCTATCAACCTCATTAATAGGAAATGCGAAACTTCAGCTGCATTGTTCAATTCATTTGTTTCTTACTTCAGTACATAATAAATATTGTGTGGGCTTAGTTATATAATAAACCGAATTAACTAAAGGTTATTACTGTTACTAATTGTATCGATGTTGGATGGATGAAAGATAAAGTCGACACCAGAGAAATTTGATCTCCGAGCATAAATGGGAGCTTTGTAATACTGTTTCCTCTTTAGTATGTCATTCCAACAGTTATATTAACCCACGACCTTACAGTGTTTACAATTAAGAAATATGTCATTATTTCCTAGAAATCTTATCTTTAAAACTTTCCTTTATCGACTACTTCCTTCATTTATAAATGAATAAATTACTTGACTTTTCATTATTGGTGTACTCTGTCTTGACGTTCTCTCTTTACGTTCTAAGTTCAAATTCATCCGCGGTTGACTTTGCCTTTCCTCCTTTCGGGGTCGATAAGTTAAGTACCAGTTGCGTACTCGCTGATCTAATCGACTGCCCCCTCCCCCAAAATTCCGGGCCTTGTACCTAGAGCAGACAAGATTATTAGTGTAATCTGTGAATCGGTGATCAGCCTTGTAGATTAACTGAATTTCCAGTTATTCATTTTCTCAAATGACATAGCAAGTGTCACTGCAAACATCAAAGAGTATTCCATAATATGCAGTACTTAATTACAGCTAATTGGACTGAGCCATTATTATAGGTGTCTTAGATAATGCAGTCACAAATGACGTAGGATTCGGACTATCCAGCTAACCAGCTAACGTCTGGACTTTTGCTACTCTCCCCACTCCGACATCCACCGTTTCATTCTTCAGAACAAATTAAACTTAAACTGTATAATCACTCGCCTAGTTTTTTTTTTGCCAGACTCTCGTCCTTTCTGAGGCAAGAGTTACTCAAATACTCACAAATGTTTGATCGAGTTGTCAGTTGAGTATTACTCAAACGAATAAAAAAACTTCGGCCACTGAATGACTGCTTTTAAGATGTCGGAGTTCTGGCAAACGTCAGCTTGATTAATTAGAACAAAACCTGAAAAATGTATAGTGCACATAAATTTATTTGCACCAGAGCTTAATAGTGGGTTTGTTGAATGAAAGAAGATAATATTATAGAAGACGTTTTTCCTAGTCGATGTTTTTCATAATTAGTTGAAGAGAATTAACCTTAAAACATCCCAATAAAATGTCGATATTGGATATAAAATCCTCGAGCGATATAAATCTTGACAGATGTGTCCTGACAGTTAAGTTATATCATTCGCTTTTCATATAATTTTCTGAATATAATCACAGAGAACTTGAAGAAACCACATGTAAATTACTATATCAAGTGTAAATTACTGCTTCGCATAAACTTGTTAGTTTTAGTTTTTATTAGAAAATGAAGCTAACTAGAAATAAAAATGAATGCTGCGGAAATAGAAAACATCGTCCAAATCACTTTTAATATAC
>NC_043003.1:94428599-94433599 GCF_006345805.1 Octopus sinensis
TGTTTCATCGTATAAAAGTGGATTGATATGATTTTGTCCAGAAATCATGTTTTCAAAATTTTAATTTCCCCCTATTCCCACCGCAGTTTCTTAATTAGTAACTTTTCAATTTTTTCTTTTTTTTTTGCTATCTTAATAGAAAAATGCAGAGATTACGAATCTGGGAAATATATATTTTTTTAATGGTTTGATTTTTTGTAAAGAAACACTCAATGCAAAGGTAAACGACATTGTTACTGAAGAAACTTCCCTACTTTCCAAAATGCTAAAAGTGAAATATTGGGAGTGTGTAGCTTTTAGAAAGTGGTGAGGTGATAGGTAAAATTCTTGAAGATTTGTACTCTCTGTTTTCTCTCCATGGATTACTAAGAGTAAAATTTCGAAAAAAGTAAAAACTGGATTTGGTGTAGAGAGGGAGATAATTTTTCCGCTTTAATAATTAAATGTTTACCAAAAGTGACTGAGATTCTCGCTTGAAAGTGGTTTTCAAACTGATAATTTAGAGTTCATTTTTTGCTTAAATAGGGAGTGATTAATTACAAGCATACACATATACAAACATCAACACCCCCACTTACATACACACAGACTCGCTATTTAAGCAAAAGATAAACTCTAAATTATTAGTTTGCAAACCGCTTTCAAGCGAGAAACTCAATCAGCGTCACTTTTTGCAAACTTCTAATTATTAAAATGGAAAAATTATCAAAATCAGAAAAGCCTCTTCTATTCATATTTTTAAATATATATATATATATATATATATATATATATATATATATATATATATATATTATATATATATATATATATATATATATGTATGTATATACATATATGTATGTATATATATATATATATATATATATATATATATATATATATATATATATACATATATATATATATATATGTATATATATATGTATGTTTGTATATATGTATGTATGTATGTATGTATGTATGTATATACTTGGTGAGATTATTGATTACTAGTTAATTAATTAATTTTACCCTTTGTTATTATTGATAATATAATTTTCTTCCGTATAATAAACTACAGATTTTTTCTGTGGTATTTTTACTTGGCGACACACGTGGATGGGCAGGTATATTTTGAATTCGTATATTTTGAATTCGGCGGTACTGGACGTTGAATATGATCTGTCTGATACTGTTAGATGGAGAGGTATATTCAATTCTTCCACTGCTTTCGAATCTAATATTGAGAAGTCCCATGCTGAAGAGGAAAATGTTTGGGTAAAGTATGAATCCTACATTCTTTATATCGATCTAATTCCGAAACGCGTCCATGGGTAATCAAATACCGATTGATTTTCGTTATTTTTCCGCTCTGTCTACGTGGGTTGTTTTCGAGTACTTTGTTTTTGTCCGGGAGTCTCATCTTAAAGTAGAGGAAATAGCTAAGGTTCTTTGGCTGCTATTTCTAAACTTCTAAACTATGTGGTAAAGCAAATCTTTGCTGAATCCTAATTATTATATATATATATATATATATATATATATATATATATATATATATATAATATATATATATATATATATATGTATATGTATGTATGTATGTATGTATGTATGTATGTATGTATATATATATATCATGAAGTATATTTGCCACCTAAATGTGGCTGATGAGCTCCTTTCAGTTTCTGTTTCGAACCTGGTCCACTCAAGGGTTTGATCGGCCCGGGGCTATAGTAAAAGATACTTGCCTAAGGTGCTACGCAGTGACACTGAACTTAAACTCGTGTAGTTGAGAAGGAATCTTCTTACCATACAGCCACGCCAGCGCCTATATTTGTAAAGTAGATGAATTATGTACTACCTGAATATCGTGCTTCATTTTCTTCCTCATGTAGAATCAAATATGAAAAATGCAAATAATTGTATCTATCTAATATTGAATATCAAGCAGTACAATATAAGTACAATGAACGATATAGCCGAATGCTGTATGAAACACCTATATCTAGAGCCTTCCTCGGATATAGCTGACTGCTACTTTCTGCACCTGGCAAGTTTCTCGCCAAAGCATGTGCCTTGCAAAGTTTGTTTTGTGTTTGAAATTCAACTGTTTCCTCGGTATGGAAGTCTCTCCTCGCCACACAACCGGGGCTGTCCATCGGAAAGATATGGCCGATTAAGTTTGCCACCGATGTCGTCAAAGTTGTTCCCACCAGAGTGAAATCAGTCGGAACATATGATACAAGTCATACCATCCAATGAACTGAATTGCAGCTTCATATATGGGCACCATAGGGATGTAATACAAAGTTGACCATGGCAGGATTTGAACTCAGAGAGCAGATAATCGAAATAAATATGGTAAGGCAGTTTTTATGACACTTTAACGGCACGACCAATTCGTTGTCTTTTATAGCATATACACTGTATAACTGATGTCCTCAAAACTTTCATCGGCTCAAATCTCGCTAATATATTCCTTTATAAATGAAGGAAGGTATCGATAAAGAGAATTTGTAAAGATCTGACTTCTAGGAATTGATGACATATTTCTTAACTGTAAATTTACTTAAAATTCTTGTTCCTAACCGAAACAAATACAAACATTAATTTTATGGATTACAATACAATAAGCAAGGGGCAATTTTATATACATTTTTCATTGATGTCACTATTGTTAATCACTCTATCGTACGTATTTGATACTTAAAAGTCAATAAATAGATCATATTCACAATTCAGTTGGAACAAATTATATATATATAACAGAAAGAAGAATAGAGAATTATACATTTTCAATTAATAATTTATAATCCGTGAATTAAAAATAAATAATTCTCCAGACTTCATTGTGTGTCATACGATACTCTGAAATCTTGAGAACCAAACTCTGGATCTAGTAATCAATCAAGAGTACACTTCTAATTGTATAGACAACATGGATCTCAGCGATTCGCGCTGGTCGATCTAATTAGCCAAGCTCGATTGCTACAATGTGCGCAAAAAACTATTCGACTGAATTTTACTTCCTTTGTGGCGTCGACCGCAAGTCACTAAAGCTTTTTTATTCTCTCTCTGGTTATTTTTTCGTGTTCCTTTCTGCTGAAGAGCGTAGACTCGAAACATAAAAGACTTTTTCGCCTTCCCGAGCGTTAAACTAATAAACATGTTTGTTGTTTATATACCTGTCTTTAACATTTGTTTTTGTAAATTCAATATACATACATATATAATTTTATAACACCGGCCAGAATAGACATAATTTGCATTACAGCTTTACATATGCCTTTTAAAATCTAAGGTTAACGGAAAGTATACTCCTATATTTTAAAATATAATTGAATTCTAATTAATTACAATATTGGTGGCGGGATCATTAGCACTCCTTTCAAAATGCCTATCATCATTTCGTCCGTCATTACGTTCTGACTTCAAATTCCTCCGACTTAGTCGATAAAATATGTACAAACTGAGCAGTGGGGTCGACTATCCCCTACCCCCAAAATTTTCAGGCCTTGTACCTATAGTAGAAAGGAGTTTTAACATATTCTCAGTGCCTGTATATATATATATATATATATATATAATATATATATATATATATATATGCATATACACACACACACACATATATATACACAATATACATATGTATGTATACATTCATATATACACATAAAGATATGACGAGCTTCAGCATGCTTTCGTGTACGAAATGCCACTCTATGCTCAACTCGAGGTTATGATACGAAGCCCTTGGCCAAAGGCAACGTATGATGTAACGGGATCGATCGTAAATACATGTAGTTATGAGCAAAAATATTAGCAACATAGCCATGGTAGCATTTGCACTCCAAATTACATTTCCAGCATTATAAATAATTTAAATTATATAGAAGTATAATCTTTATTACACTGCGTCACTTTCGGCCTGTAATCGCATGAACAGAAACGTATTCTGCATAATAGTTTATCATGTCACGAAAATATATGTAAAATAGGAAGAGCAGGCTAAAATCTCTTGGACGGAAAATGAAATCTATGTATTCTATCAGAAACATTGCGTTCACTGCAGGGAGACATCATAAAGGAAAACTAGAATTTTGTGATGCTAACATATAATGGCTTTGCGTATAGAAGATGTGATATTGCTTCAACTAAGAACTTAATAAAACGTGAAAAAATATCTATTTAAAAATCATCGTTGCCAAGAAACACGAAAGGTAGGAAATCATTCTAAGTCATAAATAAAGACTTATGAATAGATATGTTGCTCTCTATCTATCTATATAGATAGATAGATAGATAGATAGATAGATAGATAGATAGATAGATAGATAGATAGATAGATAGATAGATAGATAGATAGATAGATAGATAATCATATCCATTTGCAATAGAATTACCGCATGTCACATCTCCCATTGCAGCAGTCACTTGGTTCAGTAATCACACTTGGTCATCTCGGAAATTTTAATGAGAATTTTTAGGATTCTGAGAGAATCACCCTTCCTAAAACGTGCGAAAATTGTCAGACTCTTTGTGAAGGAATTTAATCTACCTATAAATAATTAATTTGATTATATATTTTTTTATGTTGATATATCAGAGGCTGGCAGAATAGTTATGCAAAATACTTAGCGGCATTTCGTCCGTGTTTATATTCTGAGTTCAAATTCCGTAGAGGTCAAATTTGCTTTTCCTCTTTTCAGGATCAATAAAATAAGCATCAGTTGTGTACTGGTGTTCATGTAATTGTCTTAGCTTCTCCCCTAAAAATTGCCTGTCTTGTGCCAAAATTTGATACCAGCATTACATAATGCGGTCTAGGCCAGGCATTGCTGCTTGGATATATACATCAGTTCTTTTTGAACTGAAAGTTTATTTTACTTTATCTCAACAAAAAGCAATGCAATTAATCAAAGTAAGCATCTACATTATCAACACAATTTTCCCATTTTATCGGTAGCTTATTTATGCAGCCAGCGAAGAGCAAAAGGTGATGAAGAGCGGAG
>NC_043003.1:94438599-94461099 GCF_006345805.1 Octopus sinensis
GACTTGAAGACTGCACACTAATAACAAGTGCATACAGAATTATTAATGGTGCTGCGGCAGAAGAGTACGATTAGCAATCAACGTTTTGGCAGAGAAAGCATTGGCCGAAGTAATGCCAGTAAATGACAGAATAGTCACAGCTACATTCAATGGAAATCCATTCGCCACAGTAGTTATTAACCCACAGAGACAAATGTCATCAAATGTCAAAATACAATGTTACCATAGAATGCGGCGATTTTTAATCCCATTTAGGTGAGGATGCAGTCCGCTTCACATTCTATAATGAGACCAACAGGAATGGCCAGCTTCTCCTGGATCATGCGGTGGAATGTAATCTTCGCATCAATAGCACTCTGATTTCACACACACACACACACACACACACATATATATATATATATATATATATATACCTCATATGTTCTTAAAATTTAAATCCACATCTTTGTTTATATATCTACCTTCTCTATAATGTTGCCACTTGATTTGAAAATTTTTGTATTAATGGAAAACCTCTATAATTGGCTGATGAGTGCTCAGCATTTTAAATCAGTTGTAATACTTACAACATTTAATAAAATGATGTAGTACGAAACGATCGTGCCAAATTACCGGAGTCATTCTTGTTGCTTATTCTGATTATATATATATATATATACATATATGCATTTGTATACACACATACATATAAACACACACACATAAATATATATACATACGTAACTATGTAATATACACACTGATTACTCATATATGCCATATGATATATAAAGCAATATAGAGAGAGATAAAAGATATAGAGATTGCTGTATATATGTAGATGAGTGTGCGTGTGTGTCTGTGTATGTCAGTGTGTATAATATATTTATATATGAATATATAGCATACGTATCTGTTAATACATTTATAGGTACATGCTCTAACATACACACATTTTTGTGAGCACATGTATGTGCGTGTGTGTATATGCGTCTAAGCATGCGTATGTGAATGTGTGTGATGGTGATCATGATGAATATAATGATGATGATTATGGCAGTTGACTAGCTAATGAAAGCTTGTTAATGAGCTGTCGAAGATTGCTTTATTAGCTCTGCCTATGAATTGTAGCTTTTTTCCACAACTATTGCTATTTCAGCTGAATACGATGCAAAGTCATAACAATTAGTATTTTATACAGACATATAGACGTATGTCTCTTCATACCACCAATAAAGAAACAACGTTTTTTTACGTGATTGTCGGACATATTTTTCCCTGAGGTTATTATTACCAGTTTGCCTTGGTACAAGAAACCTTGAGCGTAGGACCAGAAAAAAGAAAATCAGTTACAAGTTTGGTTGGTTCATTGGTATTTATGAAGCTTCCTTTACTTGTATTATGTGTTTAATCACTTTTTTATGTGTTTAATCGAATATTCTTCAAAATATATTGGAGCATGGAATATATTTTTTCTCTGTGATGTTCTATTGCATCGTTCTCAACTTTTTACATGAATTTTGCCTTTGCAGATGAGATATAAGTCATGTTTGTATTGATCTGTAATACAATTGTTAAGGAATTCTTCGGTTTTTTATTTCAAACCATTGTTCTCAGTAATGTAGTCACGTAGGAACTTTTTCGTCTCCTCTTCGATTTATAAGGCCTGCTCCTTTCAGCTTCGTAATGTTATTTCCATGCTCACAATATTCGCTAGCTCTAAGACCCCGATATCACTCAAATAGCGTAATTTCCCTTTGGGAATTTGAAGAGAACTAATATAAGTAACGGTAGAATGAAGTGACCAAAATATCACACAGAGAAAGGAGGAAAGAAGATAAAAGAATGGATACAAATGTGGAGGTGGTAATGAAACATAGAATACACGGTAGATATCAGCAATAAATTTGAAACACAACTTGTGATGCAATAAGAGAAGATCCCAGACGACATGAAGCAGTTGATGAAAAATGAAATACTTGAATCTGCCGAAATACGCTTACTAAAAAGAAAGAGAGTGAAAAGGCAACCATGGATATCCATAGCAACTATAGATCTTGTTGAGAAAGGAGGAAAGCAAGAACCTTCAGTTTCAACACGGAAAAAATAAAAATAGCCAACAAATATTCGTTCGACCTTAGGGTCGATTCGTTCGAAAATGGGATCGATTCGTTTGACTAAAAGAATCTCCAAGGCAGTGCTCCAGCATGGCCGCAGTCTAATGACTGAAACAAGTAAACGATAAAACATAAAAGTTAAGCGAGAATGTCAGAAAAATAAAAACAATTACATAACCAATTTGTGCAAAAATCTAGATGAGCAAGCAAAACAGAATCACTCGTACGGTCTTTTCAGACAGTTGAAGAAACTCAAAAGAGAATATACTGCAAACATAGGTAGTGTAAACCACAAGAAGGAATAGTCATAACACTGGCACAACAAGTAAAGCAAAGATGGTTAGAATACACAAAGAAATTGTATTGAAGTGATCCAAAGGTCGCCTTGGTTGACACAGATTTAGGATATGAAAAAGAACCTGAACCACTACGTGAGGTAGAAAGAGATAAGGAAAAATTATGAAAAACAAGAAAGCACCAGGTCTATTTACAGTATTTATTGAACGAATCAAGGGTGCAGGACAAAGTACCCGTATGAAAAGGTGAAGATCTGCTTATGTGCGATAATTATAGAACAATTGCTCTGATGTCACATGCAGGTAAAGTACTTTTGGTTATCATCCTGGAACTTTTGCAACCATTCCTTGAACATGAACTAGCTGAAGAACAGGCTGGCTCTAAACCAGATGTGGCACAAGAGACCATCTGCACAATTTTAGAAAAACAACAAAAGCGTTCACAACCTTAACACTTTCCTTTGCTACATAGACTACAGAGAGCAGAAATGCCTTTGACTGTGGAAACTATAGTCATATGTGGCGCATCATGTCTAATCTTGGCATTCCGAAACACGTCATTAGTCTCATCAAGCATGTTTACATTCAGCCTTGCATTGGAATAAATGATGAGAATACAGAAAATTTTTTAAATGAGATTTGAGATCGTCAGGGCTGTACTCTTTCTCTGTGCTTATTCAACATATTTACTGAGTGGATAATGCGAGACGCAACGCAGAAAATAGATGGCTAGATGGCTACAAGGCACAAGGCTTGCATATTTCTAATCTAAGGTATAAGGTAGTCAAATAACGAGACATTAAGAAAGTTCGAAAAAATAAAGCAAATATTATAATAAAGGTGTAAAATATTATAAATTGATTTAAAGTAAACACCAAGGAACCTAAAAGTTTGTCAGAAGGATTAGTAAAGATATTAAGACAAAATAGGAAAAAAGAGAAATAATATCCCTCCAATAGTAGAATAGTTAAAATTATTTAATGACTATATGGAGAATATTACCTGAAGGCTTATATATGCCTACCTTTTATTTAAGTGAATTAGTCTTAAGTATAGGGAAATATTAAAAAGAATTTCTGCATATATATATATGCATATATATATATATATATATATATATATTTAATTTATTTATTTCTATGTTTTGGTTTATGTTTTTCACTGTTTGATTTGCCTAATAGTGGTTTTCTCTAATTTAATATATATATGTATATATATATATATGTATGTATATATATGTATATATATATATATATATATATATATATATATATATATATATATATATATATATATATATATATATATATATATATATATATATATATATATATATATATATATATATATATATATATATATATATGTATATAGATAGATAGATATGCGAACATTTTATCGTTAATTCATCTCCACAGTATAATACATTAGATTTGGATGTAAAGGTGCCGAATATTTCTTCGAAACAAAAGTTGAATATAAGTTACCACCTGTATACGGTAAAACTCTACTTCTAATTGATCGTTTTATGTCGTACTTAGTGTTCCTGCCTTTTAATCTCCAAATATATTTACTTAAAGAAGTACAGTTTATCTTAAAGAAGTACCGTAACGCAGAAACCTATGTGACGTAAACACACCACCATCGGTTGTCAAGCAATGTTGGGGGGACAAACACAGATACACAAACATACACACACACACATACACACATATATATATACATATATACGACGGGCTTCTTTCAGTTTCCGTCTTCCAAATCCACTCACAAGGCTTTGGTCGGCCCGAGGCTATAGTAGAAGACACTTGCCCAAGGTGCCACGCAGTGGGTCTGAACCCGGAACCATGTGGTTGGCAAACAAGCTACTTACCACACAGCCACTCCTGCGCCTATATATATATGATATATACATATATGTGTGTATTCTTTTATTTTTTATTCCTTCACTTATTTCAGTCATTTGACTGCAGCCATGCTGGAGCACTGCCTTTAGTCGAGCAAACCAACTCCAGGACTTATTCTTTGTAAGCCTAGTACTTATTCTATCGGTCTCTTTTGCCGAACCGCTAAGTTACAGGGACGTAAACGCACCAGCATCGGTCGTCAAATGATGTTGGCGGGGACAAACATAGACGCACAAACATATACACACGCCTTTATCTGTATGTTTGGCTCCACCACAACTTGATAACTGGTGCTGGTTTGTTTACGCCCCCATGACTTAGCAGGTCTACAAAAAGTGACCGATAGGAGAAGTACCAGGTTTTAGAATAAATACTAGATGTCGATTTGTTCGACCAAACCTTCAAAGTTTTGCTCCAACATTGCCGAGGTCCAATGACTGAAAGAAGTAAACAATAAAAGATAAAATGTGAACGAGGTGTGCGCTTATATGTACACATACAAGGGCGGCGAGCTGGCAGAAACGTTAGCACGCCGGATGAAATGCGTAGCCGTATTTCGTCTGCCGTTACGTTCGTAGTTCAAATTCCGCGGAGGTCTACTTTGCTTTTTATCCTTTCGGGGTCGATAAATTAAGCACCAGTTTCGCACTTGGGTCGATGTAATCGACTTAATACCTTTGTCTGTCCTTATTTGTTCCCTTTATGTTTAGCCCCTTGTGGGTAATAAAGAAATATATATATGTACACATGCATACAATAGATGCTTACATAGGTATTGATTATAAGACAGACGATTAATCAGCTATATGTATAAATATTACTGAAACGGACGTTTATTCATCTGCCATTGTTGTCAAGCTTCCTATCTATCACCGATATTTAATTCTGTATATTGCTGTATATTCTTCTATGTCATCAGTAACTGTTCAACGGTCTGTCTTTACAATGACCGAAAATCGTAAAGTTAATTTTCAAATTAATCATTTGGTCTCACCAAGAAATACATAACACTAAATTGGTAAGTTATAAATTTTAATTCAAACCTTAAAATACAGCTATCGTAATTAATGTCGTCTAATGTTGTATTTATTACCCACGAATCCATTACGCTTAAATGTTCAAGGCGTTTGTTGTAATGTTTCCTCTAAGTTTAATGTACACATGGGTATGTGTGTATATGCGTATATCTTTGTGCATATCGGTGTTTGTGATTTGGCCTAATTGTATATAACTATGTTTATCTATATAAAGTTTAATGCTTTTATGTGCATACGCATACAGACAAGTGTATACACATATACTTATATATATATATATATATATATGTGTGTGTATATATATATATATATATATAATATATATATATATATATATATATATATATATCGCAACCAACCTTCGCACTGGTCAAAAGGAATAAACATCCCTCTAGTAAACATCCATTAATATTATATCACATGGAGAACTGAGTCCATGAAGATGATATACCCGACATACACGGATACTGCGGACTACACTAATCACCTCAGAAATACGGACTGTGATCTTAAGAGACATGTGATTTGTGGAAACGAGCGATGAATTAAATGTTTATAAATTCCATACAAGGATTATTTTTATTATTAATATTAATATACATGTGTGTGTGTATCATTCCCACATCCCCACACCACCTCATTCTCCACTACATCCACACACCAACCCACAACATCAGCACATTCACACACCATCATCCAGACACACACACGCGCGCACATATCCACACGTCAAAGATACTAGCCCATTTCCACACACACGCATATACACATTCTCACATGTACACACTCACGCGCACTTTCGTTTGGGGATCACCACTAATTTATTATCTTCCCTTGATTCGACCTCTCCTGTCAAACCTATTTTTTCCCAACCAGTCGCCATGCTTGAACGCTAGATCTACAAGTGTTTTTTTTTTTATTCTCTCTCTATTTATTTTTTCTTATTCCTTTCTGTTCAAGAGCGTTGGATCGAAACATAAAAGACTTTCTCACTTTCCCGAGCGTCAAACTATAACACCTGCTTGTTGTTTATACACCTGTCTTCGTCTTTTATTTTTCTTTAAACTTCAACTATATATATATGTGTGTGTGTGTGTGTATAAACATATATATACATACATACATACATACATACATACATACATACATACATACAAACATACATACACACGTGGGTTATTCATTAAAGACTTCCCCTGATCCACCCACCAAAGTCAGAGATATACGAAACTTGGCATAATTATCAGTAGCCCCCATCAACAGTGACACACTTCACCCATCGCTTTATGCAGCTGTGAAGACCTCATCTGTAGAAGTTCGTAGGTTGCGTCTGGAGCCAAGACTTTACCTCGGAAATAAGCTAATCGTCATCCGAATAGTACTTCCCTTTCAAAAAAGATTTCATGGTTAGAAAGAGGTAGAAGTCAGAAGGTGCGAGGTTGGGAAGAGTAAGTGTGGCGAGGAAGGATTTCATAACCGTAGGAGTGTGCTTTCATCTGAGCAACATGCGCATTGTGAACTGGAGCATCATTTTGGAGGAGGCGGACTCTGTTGGTCAGCATGCTACGCCTCTCTGCTTTGATAGCGTCCTGCAGTTTCTACAGCACAGAAGCATAATATTAATTGTGGTGCCCTTTGCCAAAAATCCATCATCACTACTCTACGCTGGTCCCAAAAGACTCTGAGCATCACCTTGCCTGGTAAAGATTGGATACAAGCCTTCTTTGGAAGTGATGAGTTATCATGCTTTCATTGCTTTGACTGGACTTTAGTCTCAGAGTCATAATGATGGTTCCATATTTCGTCCTGTGGGATAAGTCTACCGAAAAAGTCCTCCTTGCTTTCTTGGCACGTTGGCAAAAGAGCCTGGGAACAATCGACTCGTTCCTGCTTCTGAAAATGTGTGAGCATCCGGGGAATCCATCGTGCAGACAACTTCCGCATTTGCAAATGGTCGTGAATGATGTTTTCCACGGACCCTACACTTATCTTCACTTCTTGGGCTAGTGTCCGAATAGTTATGCTGCGATCCTCCAAAATCTCGGCTCCTATTTTATGGATATTGTTGTCATCATTAGTGGAATGTGGTCGTCCAGGAATAGGATCAGTTTCCACCGATGTCCGACCACAATTGAACTGATAATGCCTGTGCTTGTCTATATTGCATGATAGTGCATCATCACTGTAAACTTCTTTCATCTCATCGAAAACCTCTTTTGGTGTACGACCTTTCAGGTATTAGAACCTAATTCCTGATCTGCATTCAACTGCCTCCATTATAACACCTTAGTCCACTTCAGCAACGGTGAAAGACAGACGAATGCTAGTGGAAAGCTGCAATTATATCTGTACAAGTTCCGTTTCCTGCAATAACCAGAAGTGGGTCAGGGAAATTTTTAATGAACACCCCCTCGTGTGTGTGTATATGTCTGTGTGTATGCGCGCGTGTGTATGTATACATATGTATGTATATATGTTTTGTGCGTTTATGTTTTACGTGGATTATGGGTGTTATTTTAATACATGTGTATGAGTGCCAGATTAAATATTTGAATCTTTCTTACGGGAAGGGAACCAATAGTAATAAGAATAAGTGTCAATTTACAAAATATAATTGATGGAGAAGTTGCAGCTTTAGAAGAACTTCTCCGCAAAGATTCCCATTCTCGCTGATTTTGACAGAAATATTCTAACCCTCAGAATTTATAACATGTTTCTTCTTTCATGTCTCAAAAATGTATATCAAATTTGTTTGCAGTAGACAGAAGTTTTGACGGAAATGGTTCACAAATATTCCTTGTATTGACACGTCCGTGTATATATTGAATAAAAGATGTCTTCTCTGTATTTATCTCTGGGCTGTCTTCCTACGAATTGCATTGTCAATTGGTTTAGCAATGATACATCATATTACAAGTTTTGTGCAGCTTCGGATCAAATGTATCATATCTTCCACAGAAATGTGACATAAATGACATTTCTGATCGCGTCTTGGAAGTTTTAAAAGCTTCGCTGTTTCTATTGTTCTTGATCGGTAAATGCATGACCTTTGATATATAGCATGATGTAAAGAACCCCATTTCAAGACGGCCTTCAGTTCATATTAAGGTTGGCATATGTGCGATTGTGCACACTCACACACACACACACACACATAGACACACACATATACGTATATTTCGCTTAAGCATTGTGAAATTAATAAACTGGTGTAGGACTCTATATACGTACGTTTCAGAACAATGTATTAGATAAGTATAGGCACTTAACTACGAGTCCACTGCATCTTATAGCAGAAACAGGTGTAACCTAATGAAGTTCATAACACAATCATTATTTTTCTTGTGTCATCTCTCTTTCTCTATATATATATATATATACACACACATACACACACACACACATATATATATATATATATATATATATATATATATATATGTGTGTGTGTATATATATATATATATATATATATATTTCAACAATTGAGGGCAAAATTAATTAATTATTAATCAATTTCACCAAGTGTTCAGTATGCAAAGGGACCATTCAAGGCGAATTCAAATTATTACATTATATAAAAGGGCTTAGTAAAATAAATTACTTTGCCGCATACTGAACTCATTAGAAATAGCAGCTAAAAAACTTTTTTAAAGCTATTTCTAATACTTAAAGAAAATCCCTCTCATATATAGCGTTTGCTTAATTCAACTCACAAAAGTTTGGGGGTAAGGACATCGAAAAATCAAATGCTAAGGTTATTTGAGAACGTACGTTTCAAGATTAGTCAAAAACAACACTTCTATCATCAGCTCAGAAATTCCTTGGTTTGGATTTGGAAAGACTGAAAATAAGAACATACCCTTTCGAAGATCTGCTCGTAACTAACAGTGCCAACAAATTCAAATAAGCAAGCGAAGAATCTCTGTTCTCCCCTTTCCACCAGCGTGGGTTAAAATCATCAAACACTATGCTTATTTCGGTAAAATCCGAAGCATTATATATATATATATATTGCATCATCCCATAAAATAATGCAGTTTCTGGTTTTTAAATTTATTTTATTTTTCAAAATTAAGATAAACAAAGTTCTTTTTAAATCTAAAATACACTCTCCTTCATTTTCTACAATACAGTACTGTTCTGACCTTGTCTACAGAATTCATATTTTTTCCGTCCAAATGATTATGAAGACTGCGGAATAAATTATAATCAGATGGGGCAATGTCCGGCGAATATGGTGGGAGGGGCATCGCTTCCCATTCAAACTGCTCCAGCCTTTGGAATGTCATTCTCGCTGTTTATGACCGAGCATTGTCCTTCCTTATTGAAACCAAACTGGTCGTTTTCCTTCTAGCGCTGACTTAAACCGCTCAAGCTGCTCGGAGTAGGTCTCCTTTGTTATCGTTTGGTTTGATTTTAAAAGTTCAAATCTTTCATATCCCACCAAACAAATAACAACACCTTATGTGGGTGAAGACCTTCTTTAGCCTGGGGTGTTTCTCCTTTCCCTACCCACTGTCTTCGGTGCTTGACATTTTCATAGAGAACCTATTTCTCATTACCAGTCACTATCCGGTCCAAAATAGTTTCATTCGTGACAGCAAAGAGCACACATTCACTCTCTGCGCGCGATTAGACTAAGCTCACACTCACGAATAGCACCCACATACAACCCCCTATGATCATTAACACATACCCCTCTATATCTCTTATTTTTAAACCTTAACATAATAAATCTAATATAAATCCCCTAATACCCAACTCTAATTCCAACTCATAAATAATTTAGCATTCAACTAGCTCTTCAATCCTCGACTACCTACATACCCATAACCTCATTGCTAAAAATAACACTACAGTCACTGACCTTAGCCAGAAGGGGTACAAGCAATTACTACTAGATTTCCTCTCCAATACCTATAGACTTTAAGACTACCACAGACACCTACTACTCTCTCTAAATTCCTTTCATTTTGCTCTATATTTTTACCCTATCTTCCTCTACTTTCTCATCCTCTCTCTTACCATACACCTATACACCTTACTTTATCCTATAATCAATCCTTAAATTCCACTCCACCTCACTATATCTACCTTTCTTTCTATTTATTTTATTTTCTTTCCTTTTACAACTTAATAGCTACCATTCTGCTATTGAACGTTGATATGATCGCGTCTTTTTTCTCTGGATGTCTACTGAATCTGGATTTTAACCCACATGGATCTACTCAGGATTGCACCTTCGGACTTACGCTCATGGACCTACGCACCGGAGGACTTATGCTCTTGTTCATATAACGTCGGAAATTTGAACTATGAACTTTTATGCTTCTTTTTACTTTCTTTCTATCTCCTTATTCTTTTACTTCCCTCCTCTATGTCGTCATCTCACTAATATAGGCTATTCTCATTTTCCCTATTAGTCTCTGATGACTGTATATCCCATACTCGGGTATATCCCAGAAACAGCTGTAAGACTGAATTTTTTCCAATAATAATATTGTATACGACTTGTGATATTTGCCTTAATGTCTGTTGTCTTCTTTAATAATTATATTTCAATTATCATTCGTAGATTGAATTATTGCGTAAAGAAGAAATTAGTATTTGCACACAACTATTTTGTTAAAATTGAGTATACGATAAGTTAAATTAATTTTTAATATTACTTAATTTCAATGAACAAAACAAATTTCGGGGCTAATGCAGTTTCGCACCTCTCCTTGAATAATGCATTTAAAAAGAAAAAAAATCAGATTCCTACGTTTTAGATGTCGGAGATTACGAATATGCAAAAAAGAATTTTTTTTTTATTTCACCCCAGCCCATTTAAAATGTTTTATGTTGATTACTTTAAAGAGAAAGTGAATTGACGAATATATGCAAATTAAAATTAAATACAGACAAAAACATTAAAGTGAAAAGAATTTTCGTTTTACTTGTGTTTGCCTTAAATAATCATAAATAATATAATGTAAATTAAATACACACCATTTTATGAGAAACAAACATTAATATTTAATAATTAATGTTATAAAGTTTAATCAGAGGCTCAAACTTCACCCCTCCCTAATTTTAAATTTTGAAATTTTTCATCCATTTATTTATTTGTCTCTCGATTTATTCCTATCCGTTTATTCATTAAAATATATTTGCCAACTAAATGTGGCGGTCCTATAGAAGACGGTGCTACTGTTGTTTTTAGCCACAGGAAGACTTTCATATCTATCTACTTATCTCTTTATACACCTATCTATATGCTTATTAAATTTAAGTTTCAAAACGTGATTTCTTGTCTATCAGGAATTTCCGTCATCTAAAGTATAGCGGAAAAAAATTTCAAAAAAGTTCAAAATTTTAAATGGGAGGAGACAGTGGTGTTGTGGGCGGAAGGTAAATTTTGTTTTGCATATTCGTAATCTCCGACATCAAAAACGTAGGGATCGGAAGAAAAAAAACTTTTCGAAAATATGCATTTTTCAAGGAGAGGTGCGAAACTGCACTTGTCCCCAAATTTCGTGTGATGAAAGGATACCACAGAATGTACAACATATAGTGACTCCAATATTTTTTGAGCAACAATGATAGTCCCATACTTTTTAAGGTTTATAATGACATTCTGTAACCCTTTTGAGCGTGTGCATTTTTCAATTCTAGTTTCGTGCTTTTTAAGACAATGTTTGTAATATTTTATATATATACCGTATTTCTCCAAACGGTGTGGCAGCTAATGGGTGTACGTCTGCGTGTGTCTCTCTCGGTCTGTGTATCCGCTTGTTCTTGTGTGCGCATGCGTGTGTGCATGCTTTTTCTTGTGTGTGTGAGTATGTGTGTGTGCGTGTGTGTGTACGTGCGAGCGTGTTCTTGTATAGTCACATAGATTTAGCTTTAAAATTAATAGAACTCAATGACATTTATATTTCTTTCTTTTGCATTTCCTTTAATTAATAGTAAGCGTTAATTCACATTTCTTCCTTTTCTCCATGTATGTTGCAATATTTCGGCTGTTTGATGCTTGTTGCAATATTTTGGCTCTTTGGTGAACAATTATAACTAATACAGCTTTTTCGTTTTCTTCTTGGAAATTTACGGATTTTTACATACGCAAATGAAGCAGGTAACAACAAATATGCAAGGTTTTTCTCAAGTTTAAAATGCGCCATTGTTTTTGTTATTTCTACATTCCACACGCATAAAAGCAGAACACGCTCACACACACACATACACCCAGTAGCCTCCTCCACGCACATAAATACATAAAAATAGACACACACACACAAGTACAAGCACGTCCCCACACACGCACACACAGACGTTCGCCTATTAGCTTCCTCTTCCACTTCGACATATCAACCAGAAGCATGCACAGAGACAGCTCCATGCAAAATTATCGCTCATTGATTGATGATGATTGAAAATTAACCAATAAAACGCAATCACCACGCAAACGGCCACAATCCTTTACCACCTGCTACGATCAATAGCTATGCCTTCCCATGTGTCAGGAGAGATGCAAGCATCTCTTAAGGAAGCCTTCAGCAAGTCCTTATACCTCTTTTTTGGTTTATGTGGAGGTCGTTCTCCTTTAGCTAACTCTCCATAAAAGAGTTGTTTTGACATCCTTGAATCCTTCATCCTGACAAGATGCCCCTCCATCTGACCAACCAAGGCATATATTGTCAGACACGTAATAGACTCACTATAGCATTCTGTTGTCGATCACTGCGTCCCTGACAGATATATATATATATTACATGGAAAAATGCGACCAAGAGAAATAATATTCTTAAGATTAGAAACCTGGAAAATTGCAGGACAAGTTATTACATCTGTTTACTTTAAAATGTTTACTTAAAATATTGCAGCTGTGGATAAAGTTTCAAATAAAATATTTAGACTTAGAAAATATTAGCTTAAATATTTTATTACAATTTATTACTTCTATTTGTTATTACTTGTTACTTCTATTAAATATGAAAAATAACTCAAAATATTTTTTGCACTTTAAAAAGATTCATTCTTTTAATTATTAATTAATGATCTGAAATTTGAAAATAGGTTATGAAAAATAACAGTGGCACATAGTACAATAAATAGAATAATACAAAAATTAGTTATATATTCTACTGTAAAATCTATCTATAACAACAAATTCTCAGTAAAATTTGCTTGAGTTATTGCCTAAGTTATTGCCAAGTCTTCACATTTTCAGTCTTGAGCCAATGCCTATTTTTTACATAATGAATTTGTCTACCATATATACTATTCCACTTTGCATAAAACTTTAGCTATATTGGTACTTTTTACTCTCATTTTTTAAGTATTGTCGTGTGTAAATATTTTAACAAAATGATGGTACCTTTTTTAATTATACTGTTACTTTGTAAATTAAAATCAAATAATCTTTAATATTCAAATGTTATCCTTAGTTACAATATTTTAAGTAAAAATTTTCTTGTTTTGTACTTTACCAGATGTAATGCGTTGTCCTGTATTTTTCCAAGTGTAATAACTTGTCCTGTAATTTTCTTAAGAATATTATTTCTCTTGGTCGCATTTTACCATTTAATCCATGTTTTTTCCAAGCTATGCTATTATGCTAATTAATAATGTGTCAAGTGTGTCAATTAGCGGGATCGTTGATAGTTTTTTCCTTGCATCAATGACGCCGATGACATATATTAAACGCCCCTTATAGAACTTACCCTCGAATTTGAGAAACAAGCACTCATAACTTTTTCTTTTAAATCTTCATTGCATGTGATTGATAGCATGAAATTCCTCGAATTGAACTCTATCATTTAAGCTTAATTAAAATATAGTTTGCTTTGAAAATAAAAAAAGTTAATCATATTTAAATCTAAATTTTTGCCTTATATTGTTTTCATGATATTTTATCCCACAACTTTTTTGATACAAATTTTTGTTGCATGGGACCAAAACTATAAAATTCTTCATGCTTTCTTCTATCATTGAAGTTAAGAGGAATATATTTTATTTTTTAAAAGGAGAAGCTATTTAGATCGAAACTTGATTGGTGGAGTTACTTACTCTTCTTTAACATTGCTACAAATTTTTATGTACACTTTTTTCTACAGGATCAAATCTCATTTTTTATGCCAAAATGTAACTATGGACATCTCCTCTTCAAAAATGTTAACAGTTTTCAATTTGGATAAAAACTGAATTAGCGACAAACTCTGAAAGATGCTACGTGTGAGTAAATTGCGGCCTAAAAAATAATATTCAACTACTACCATAGTTAAATGATACATACATACATACATACATGCATGCATGCATGCATGCATACATACATACATACATACATACATACATACATACATACATACATACATTATGGCTGCCCCCTCCTTATCGTGTATGGCCATTGCACGAAGCTTAATTGTTACTGGTGCTGTGATCGAATGTGACGTTTTAGCCCAGCTAAAGATCTACAATGTCTTGTACAAAATTAGCAACTAAAACCTTTACCGGTAATAGCCGGCTATAGTTGTAACTGGGCTTCATGTACCTTTGCATGTCGTTTAAGTCCTCCTGCCGAATTACACTCTCTTCCACATGCCCGACAGATATGATTAGTATGGTGTGTTACACCACCACCAGTGGCCATGTTATCACTCATCTGTCTCGCTTTATGACAACGAAGATGACTCTTGAGTCCAGCTTTACTGAGGCAGGGTTTTGCACAGACATTGCATGTCAGCATCAAAGGAAGACCCTTCCTTTCTGGAAGTGTAACGGCGATGCCCTTCCTGACATCCCTCCTTACTTTCTCATGTGCAACTCGAGATTTCTCAAAAGTGACTGTCCCTCGTGCACAATTCTTCTCCACCTGCTACGATCAATAGCTATGCCTTCCCATGTGTCAGGAGAGATGCAAGCATCTCTTAAGGAAGCCTTCAGCAAGTCCTTATACCACTCTTTTGGTTTATGTGGAGGTCGTTCTCCTTTAGCAAACTCTCCAGAAAAGAGTTGTTTTGGCATCCTTGAATCCTTCATCCAGACCAGATGCCACTCCCTCTGAGCCTTTGCTTTAACACAAGAGCTTCTATACTTTCACACCGAGAGCCTTCCAGTATTTTAAGATCACTGATGGGGTCCTTCCACTTAATGCCATAGATCCGTCTGAGGCACATCTGATGGAAACGTTCCAGTTGTTTGAGGTAGTATCGATATGTGACCCACGTCTCGCAGGCATAGAGAAGAGAAGGGAGCACACATGCCTTGTACACCTTTATCTTTGTCTTTCTGCATATGTCTCGCCTTCCGAAAGCAACACTTGCTTTCCTAATTCTATATGGAATTTAATCATCCAAATTGCTATATCTATTAATAGTGCTTCCCAGGTAGACAAATAGATCAACTACATACATACACACATATGCAGGGTAAGTCAAAATTATGTTAACACCAATATGGGAAAAATCATTTATTCAGAATTTACAGAACAGTTTCAACCTGGTCACTAATATGACCAATACATAAAACCAGCGATCAACAGTACAATTTAGTGCCTTGACACACATTTCCCGGGGATATGACATTCTGTCCTTGAGTTCATCGATGTCTCTAACTTTTTTGCTATACACGCGCTCCGGTCAATATAAAGATCTTCACCCGTGAAGAAAAAACAAAATAAATAAACCAGCTTAGAGGGTGTTTAGCAAGTATGTAGAAAGCGAATATGAAAAAAAAATTGCGCTAACGACCCTGTGGGTGGAGAGAGGACTTTCGGAAAATTTACAAGATCCGATTTTTCCATCATAACTTTCGGTAAAATGGTTATATATATTGATATTTTTTACGGAATCCCACGTTTTTGTTTATGGAGGATCCGATTCTGAATTTTTAAAATGCCAAAGATCACATTTTAAAAATTTCAATCCTCCACTTCATTTTTCACTTTCTCCTGATTTTTTTTTCTTTTTTTTCGCGAAATACGTAGAAAAATACTAAGATTATGATTCTGAAAAAATTTGTCTGTAAAATTTCGATTCTTCAACAATATATTGGTGTCCTGTACTCATATATGCGTGTATATGTACATGTAGAGGTAGGTACGTACATATATGTTTATATATATGCATATGTTTTATTTCATTAATTAATATATATATATATATATATATATATATATTAATTAATGAAATAAAACATATGCATATATATAAACATATATGTACGTACCTACCTCTACATGTACATATATATATATATATATATATATAATATATATATATATACCCCAGGCCTTCAAGCAGGCTAACCACATGCTAGAAATAACAGGCAAATCTCCCAAAACTGCGATAACATTATGTAATCAATCAACTCACCTTTCTGCAAAGATTTCTTTCAGAGTAATTTCCCACGGTAATATGACAAAGTAATTCATGTGAAATCAACAAAACAACCGATCATTTTCACTTTTAGACAGCAGGATGGCGGGGAGGGGAGGGGGAATTTTGGGTCGAATATTTTCATAAAAAATTTGAAATTAAAATTGGAATTTGTGTTATTTTTTCCATATTATTAATCTCCGTATTTTCCCACTTAGATTGATTGAAAAATCGAAAAATATTTTTTTAAAAATTCATATTTGTCATATTACTGCCGGAAATTACTCTGAAAGAAATCTTTGCAGAAAGGTGAGCAGATTGATTACATTATGTTATCGCAGTTTTGTGACATTTGACTGTTATTTCTAGCATGTGGCTAGCTTGCTTGAAGGCCTGGGGTATATATGCTCTTAACTCCTTTAGTCTTTTACTTGTTTCAGTCATTTGATTGTGGCCGCCTTTAGTTGAGCAAATCGACCCCAGGACTTATTCTTTGTAAGCCTAGTACTTATTCTATCGGTCTCTTTTGCCGGTTGTCAAGCGATTTTGGCGTGACAAACACAGACACACAAACGTATACACACACATACATATATATACATATATACGACGGGCTTCTTTCAGTTTCCGTCTACCAAATCCACTCACAAGGCTTTCGTCGGCCCGAGGCTAGAGTAGAAGACACTTGCCCAAGGTGCCATGCAGTGGGACTGAACCCGGAACCATGTGGTTCGTAAGCAAGCTACTTACCACACAGCCACTCCTGCGCCTATATATATATATTTTACAAACAAATTTTTTCAGAATTGTAATCTTCGTATTTTTCTACATACTTCGCAAAAAAAAAAATCCGGAAAAATTGAAAAATGAAGGGAGGAGTGGATTGAAGTTTTGAGAATTTTTTTTTCAGAATCGGATCCTCTACAACCAAAAACGTGGGATTCTGTAAAAAAAAAATCAATATATATCAGTTTTACTGAAAGTTATGACAGAAAAATCGGACCTTGTGAATTTTCCGAAAGTCCTTTCCTCCCCGCTTCAGGGTCGTTAGCGCAATTTTTTTTCATGTTCGTTTTCTACATACTTGTTAACACCCAGCAGGCTGTTTTTTTTCTTTTTTTTTCTTGTTCGCGGATTAAGATCTTTATATTGACCCGCGCTCCTTTATCATGCCCCATAACCAGAAGTCACTGGGTGTCAGATCAGGGGAGTGTGCAGGCCATGCCAATGGTCTGATGCGACCTATCCAACGATTTGGAAATGTTTGATCGAGAAAAAGCACAAGCAATACAGGCAAAATGAGGCGGTACACCATTCTGCTGGAAATACTCCTGCAGAATTTGTAAGTAGGCATTTGAAGTCGCTGTTGGAGTGTCAAAGAAATAGGATCCAATTACGCAAAGATGGCTTCATAACTAAATACTATTTGACTTACAATGCCCGGTTGGATATTTGTCATTTCAGCTAGAATCTGACAGCATTCCACACGAAACTGTTTTTGCTGAGCTGTCAAAGCTTGGACAACTTGTATGTGATATGGTCGCATGCCAGGGTCTTTGAATAGGATTCGGCACACTGTTCTCTGTGGAATCCCTGTTTCCAGTCTCCATCGTCTCTTCGATTTAGATGGACTCCAAAGTACGGCCTGCTACACAGCAGCAATGTTCAATGTACTTCTGCCTGATTTGGGCCGGCTCGTATTTCCCAGATAGTCGTCAGCTACTAATCTAGTCGATACAAACTTGTTATGGATACGATAAATTGTTAAACGCCTTGGTGGGTCACGATCTGGAAATCGTTCAGCAAATTTTCGACGCACTGTTGTTGGCGAGCCAAACACTTCCATCAAGCTTGCAACCACCCTTCTTTTCTCCAAAATGAGTCTGTCAGCCATGGGGAATGTCTATCTGTAACAGAACAGAAAAGTGTTAAGATAATTTTGACTCACTCTGTATATATACATATATATGTGTATGTGTGTGTGTGCATGTATGTATGTATGTATGTATGTATGTGTATATATATATATATATATATATATAATATATATATATATATATATATATATATATATATATATACATATATGTATTATGAATGCATTTATGTATGTATGCTTGTATCTGTATCTGTATGTATGTATGTATGTATGTAGGTAGGTAGGTAGGTAGGTAGGTATGTATGTAAGCATGCATACATACTTGTATATCGTCTTTGGATCAAACTGATAGTAAATCTAGCTTCTTTCTTTTTTCAGTAACAATACCATATTCCATTAAGACATCTTTTGATATAGTACAGTAATTTTTAGACATTTGATATTTAGCTATCTGCTTATTTTGTTATTTGGCAACTGTAGTTGTATTCAGGTAATGATCTTATCTTATCCCTAGGTGCAAAATTATTCCAGAAATGTCAATTTGTCAACTTATTTATATTGATCTTACATGAATAGCTTGGGGTATCTACACCTCGCATGGAAATGTTAAGAAATCTGCCGAGAATTATTAGATACTATTGCTCATAAATGCGTATCGGAAGATCAATAATAATAATAATAATAATAATAATAATATAATAATAATAATAATAATAATAATAATAATAATAAATAGTATTTTCTTTTATTAGCTACTACAGCACAACAAATGTTATACCAGAGATTACGATACATGTAGAGAAAAGGTTGCGATATATGAAATTCAACTGTAAAAATTTTATTCAACATGAGACAATAAATTCTAATCGAACTAAAAATTAGGATATGCTATAGATTAATGAATGGAGATGAGGAAAGGCATTAAATCTCACAACTATACATGTAGGGAAACGGTTGAAGCCTTTTTTAGTGGTCTGTTGGGGTATGGTGATGCAACCGTACCGTTGTTTTTATGATAAGACCATTATTAAGTGACAGGGATTTCTAGTTGAAAGAACCCCCATCTCCCCACTTGACGTCAACACGATATTTCATTGACTCGAGATAAATAATAGTGTTTATGTTTATTTGTTTTTCTAGTCTCAAAGTCTTGCAGCATGTACAATATAATAAATGATATAAGCATAGTGGTTACGATACAGTGAGAGAAAAGTGAGTGAACGTCAGGAAAGGAACGGATCAAAATTTAATAAAAACACAAAATAATTTTTTTTTAAATTGTATAAAATAGTTAAAATACGATAATAATAAGAAACGTGAAAAATATTTAGCATAATCTATCCACTCACGAGTGTGAGTTCAATGACACAATTGAGCCAGAACATCCTTCTCCACTGCTTCTATAGTTTCAAAAAGCTTGCGTCCGCGTTTTTGCTATTATGCGACGTTTGAAAGGTCCAACATGTTTGAGTTGAGATTTCTAATATTTTCGCTAATAGTAAGCACTTTGCTCCCAATCTATTATCCAAATGTTTAAACATACCTTGGTCATCTAAGTCTTCTCTGACGAATAACCCATCCTTGATGGCTTCCAAGAAGCGTGCATCAATTAATCCATGAATTATATTGCCATTGCTAATCTTCACAACTGTGAATTCAGAAATGTTGTCTGGAGCAGTTGGGAGATTTTTTCCCTGTTTTTAGTTGCTTTCACTTTTGGTGAATATATATTTTTTCCATTGGAGCTCATTATTTCCTTTCTTCTGCTAGTATTTTTTTTCAGCAGTTTCGCCCTTTTTTGCATGTGTTTGTCACAAGACAGTGGAGCAGTACTAGAGAGTAGCTTTGCAATTGTTCAGGTATGAGACCAATCCTGGAGCGTGTTTTCCATCCACTCACCAAACAGCAGCTGGTAGTAAATGTGAAGATGCTACTGGAATCTTCGCTCCCGGAACTGCAAAGAATTCGAATTCTCCTAATTTGCAAAGGTGTTTGCAAATGCGTGTGTTGATGAGGGAGTGTGCGTGCATGCATGCATGTATGTGTACGCGCACGCGCGTGTGTATGCATGTGTGTGCATGTGCACGTTGTTCATACCGCCGGTGCTCATACTGTTGAAGTTGCTACTACTAGTGTCTCTATGGTTGCAGCCCTTTAATTAATTACTGTAGTAATATCGATGTAAAAAGACCTTCTACCATTGTCTTTTTTCATCCTCTTTCAGTCAATGGAACTCGGCTATAATGGGACACCATCTTGAAGGGTTTGGTCGAACAAATCAACATCTAGTGCTTCTTATTTTTTTTTTTTTTTAGTTTCAGCTCACAAGCTGTGGCCATACTGGGGCATCACCATTTATTAAGCAGAATTTAGAGAGTTACTCCAGTACTTAATTAGTATTTATTTTACTGGTGTTGGAAGTATCAAAGACGAAGGTGCTTTGAAAGAATTTGAACTCAGAATATAAAAGAACGTAACCAAACACCCAGAAATGTTTTGTCTGACATACTACCACTTAATGATCACCGTGAATAAATATGCGTGCTAAAATTTGTTAAATGATGGGCTGTTTGTTCAGCAGTCTACCCATGCTAAGTGAATTCATACGCATATTATTCAATTTGGCCAATCATATTGAAAGGCCATTGAATGGCCAATGCTATTCAGTTCTAAATGACACATTACACACAAAGCACAATACTCGATATGTTTCCACGTTTATAAAAAAGAAACAGAGAAAGTAAATTATAAATAACTATCAAACAGAAACCTATCACATCGCTTATTTGCTATTTGCTAATACATTTCTGGGCTTCTAATAAGCCTGGAAATACTATCGAGACATTTCTTTTTTTGGTTAATGGAAATCTGTCATCTTACGAAAATCAGTGTAAGAGGCAATGATCCACCTCAATAAATTTTCACCACTCTTACAATTTGGAAATATCTAAAATCTTATCTGCACTTTATCAACTACTTAATTTGTTAAGAATAGCATATTAAAGTATAACTACAGATGTTGGTGAGTGTATACTAAGAAGCTACTTTTAATGTAATAATAAAATATTTGCGAAGTTATGTGTGTGTTATATATAGATAGGTAGAGAGGAGACGAGCTGGCAGAATCGTTAGCACACCGGGCGAAATGCTCAGCAGTATTTCGTCAGCCGTTACGTTCTGAGTTCAAATTCCGCCGAGGTCGACTTTGCCTTTCATCCTTTCGGTTTCGATAAATTAAGTACCAGTTACGTACTGGGGTCGATGTAATCGACTTAATCCGTTTGTCTGTCCTTGTTTATCCCTTCTGTGTTTAGCCCCTTGTGGGTAGTAAAGAAATAGGTAGAGAGTTAGTTAAACAGAGAGCGAGGGGAGAGATGTAAAAGTGGTAAAATATACTGGTTTTAAATTTTGGCACAAGGCCAGCAATTTCGGGGGAGCGGGTAAGTCGATTACATCGGCCCCAGTACTCAACTGGTACGTATTTTATCGACTCTGAAGGATGACAGTCAAAGTCCACCCCAGCGGCATTTGAACTCAAAGTAAAATCGGAAGACATGCAGCTAAGCATTTTGTCCGGTGCGAAAATGATTACACCTAACGAATTAAAATACATTGATTTCAAATTTTGGCACAATTCCAGCATTTTCGGAGGATGGGAAAAATCGATTACTTCGACCCTGCTGTTGATCGACCCCGAAAGAATGAAAAAGTAAAGTCGGCTCCGGCAGAACTTCGACTCGGGATGTAAGAACGGACGAAACGCCGCTAAGCACCTTGCTCGGCATGCAAACGATTCTGTCAGCTGCCGTCTTAGAGTTGTAAAATATATTTTAAAGACATGTCTTATATAATTCGAACTATTTCTGATATAGAGCTCAATCGGCTGTGAAGAATATATGGATATGTTTATTATTTCAAA
>NC_043003.1:94471099-94476099 GCF_006345805.1 Octopus sinensis
ATTGAACTGCATATTACCTTACACTTTATTGATTTCTAGGCTACAAACTAGTACGCTCACAAACAGAGCAAAGATTATAAATTTTTATGTTCCTACCAAATCTATTTTCGTTTCCTACTTCTTTTCTCGATTAACATTTTCACTGGCGAAACCTACACAGAAATCAGGAAATTATTTTTGCACTGATTTTATTATTTGAGGACGTGTGTGATGAAGCATTTGCTAGCCTATATACACCCAGCTGAGTTGCTATGAAATAGATCGCTTATTGAAAGCAAAGTTTGACTCAAGTGTTCAGTGGAACGTTACCTCTCACATTCTGGAGAGATGTATCCGGAACATAATGACAGAGGTGAATGCTCCTAAGCTGGATGGACACACAAATATACAAAACATTTCAGTAACGTCAGCAGAAAAATTTCATATAATAATAAAACTGCCTTGAGATACAATCATCATTGTCATATAAATTCAGTGGAATAGACTGTCAGTGAGCATGGAGTTCGTATACAACGAAGCAGCAAAAAGGTATATAAAAGAATTATATAATACTATTTCAAAATAAAAGAATATGAACAAAACGGTAATATGCGTCTTCGCTTCAAACAGCTATCCCTAAAATTATTTTAGTTTCCCATACTGTCAAATCGTGTCCTTGCCGTATATAATGAATTTCTGTGGAAAATGGAAAAGCAATTGAAACAATATTCTCATTTGTATGTGTTAAAAACTGCATTACTTGCCCGACATATTTGAAACTGCAAACTGTTATACTATTTATATTAATATTTAGTTTGGAAAAAGTTATTCCAACCACAGAATTATATGTATAGAGGACTTAATTCAGCACTATATCAAATATTTTCAAGCTATATATTTCCTTGTGGATTTCATATTGTATATACTCTCAATCAAGAAAAAGTACTAAACCAGATCTTGAACAGTGATCAATTCGTATTATGTAGAGAACGATAAAATGATTGAAGTGGGGAACTGTATGTTTATGTACAAATGTATATAAATATTTGTAACTTCAGAAGATGTGTCTGTGTATCAGTGTGAAAGATACAGTAAAAGATTGATAGTGTGAACAAGATTATGCATTTGTATATATGTGTGTGGTGTGTAAGTCTTTGCTTTCAATATCTGATGTTAATATGTCTATTTTTGGGTGGTAGACTTAACCATCGCCTGGTTAAAAACCATAAACTGTTACTTAAGTAACTTTATAACGCCACTGTGATGCTAATATTTTGTTCGGATTTCAAGTTGAAAATAACTTTCTCCCACCAGTCTCAGAATGTCTATGGTGGCTCATGGATGCTGTCCTTTCTTTTCTGATTAAGGTATAAACATGAAGTAATATACAAAATAGATATAAAGGAACGCGTTTTAAGTTTGCCGTGTTTTAAGCAGTAAATTG
This sequence comes from Octopus sinensis, assembly GCF_006345805.1. Classification (NCBI taxonomy): domain Eukaryota; kingdom Metazoa; phylum Mollusca; class Cephalopoda; order Octopoda; family Octopodidae; genus Octopus; species Octopus sinensis. The sequence goes on from NC_043003.1 coordinate 94,472,523, forward strand.
GGAAATATACAAGTATGCCTGAATTTTAAAATGTTGTACTCCACATGAAAGCAACACTTAGTGCTACGTTCCAATTACTGAGTCGGATAAAGTTCTCCCATACTTATAGTAAACGCATTTCATGTAAAGGTATATGATACTCGGAACTATTCAGAAGTATTTCAATCGAAGAAGTGTTTATTTTAAACTATTTACCCGGAGTTGTTGGCATTAGAGTAGATGGGGAGAATGGCTACGAGGAAAACCTTATTAGTTTGATAGATTTATCTGAAAACCAAATTAGCCTAACGAAGTGCCGTAAGGTAATTCTTGGCATCTCTATACGTATGTTACAGAAAAATAAGAGCGGGACTCCGGGAAAGAGGTAATACAAATTCTTTTATATATATATATATATATGTATAATGTATATAATATATATATATATATATATATATATATATATATATATATATATATATATATTAGAGTCACTATAGCATCAAATGCTTTGCGATATTTGTTCCGAGTACCTGCTCTCTGGGTTCAAATCCTGCAGATATCGGCTTTGCCTTTCATCATTTCTGCGTTGTTTAAAGTGCACCAGTCTAAGGCTGTGGTTATAGGAAATTCTAGTGAACATTCTTACCAGCAAACTTTTGATGAATGTTCATCTTTTTAGAGACCATTCAAAACAAAAATCTGGGGAAGATTAGAACTACATCAGGAATATTCTATCAAAACTTTGTATGAGAGCGTATGGTGGGGAGACAAACTGTTATTTTTGACATTTTAATGATTTTTGTTCCGTTGGAGATCAAAACACGAAGAATATTTAATGCATTTTATTTCGGAAACATCCCAGATAAATTAACCGTTATGGTTCATTAGACTTTACGAAATCAAAAAGAAAAAAAACGGAAATAATATGTTTCTTCGTGTCTGAGGGACATGCAAGTAGACAAAGATTAGACTGAATCCCATAGAACTTAATTACCAGAAAAAATAACTAAAGAAGCAGGTAGAATTTGTTTTTACTTGTAGATACGACACATAACATTCTCGGAGGTTGGAAACATGCGCACATATAAGATTCAACATCCTCAAAGGCGGCGAATTGGAAGAGTCACTAGAGCGTCAGATGCTTTGTGGTATTTGTTCCGAGTACCTGCTCTCTGGGTTCAAATCCTGCAGATATTGGCTTTGCCTTTCATCATTTGTGTGTTGTTTAAAATGTACCAGTCTAAGGCGGTGATTATGAGAAACTCTAGTGAACATCGGACTGTATGTCTTAAGGTATTTATTTCGGATTGTTGCGTTCTAAGTCTGAATCCTGTCATTTATTACTTTTGTAGTAGACACCCTGTCGTCCGGTTTAATACCAGAATCTGGCACCACGAGTGACTTTTGCAAAATCCACATTGTTGCGACCATTCGGGCCAGGTTTCTTATTTGAAGATACCTTCATCTCTCCCTCCAATTAGTTTCGAAGGCTTTATAACAGATCGTGAGCAGAGCCTTCTCTTCTGCCTAAAATACAAAGGAAAAACGCGTTAAGTTTGGTGATGAGTCACTGTACACTTCTGAACTGATACCAGTCACCAGAATACTTTATATGCCAAGCAAGTATGATCTTTGTTATTCTTCCAACCAAAAACAATTGTTTGTTTAACCTTGAAATAGATTGCTAACTGTGAAAGAGGAAAAGATATCGTTCTGGAAATGTCATTAGATAAAATCCAAAACACATTCTAGCCAGAAAATTCTGCCACTTTCTAGAAAAACTATGTATTTTAAATTATTTTGCTTTTGTTGATAGTAACTCACTTCAAACTCGTTTAACTGGAAAAGTGCACTTTACGTATGATATTGTTTTATCTCTCTTCGGTTGTATAATATTTCTTCTTTTTTTTTCACATCTGTTTAATTAAAAGGACATTACACGGCACAGCGCTTCACTCATTTGAAGTAACTCACCGAAATAAACACACGTTTAATCTCATCAACTCCTCTGTTACCGTTTCTTGCCAAAGATATTTCTTTCAATTTTATCTCTAAACGTTACACTGGAAGTTTCCCTGAATCAAATACAGAGATTTAAACAATTTTATTGCAGTTTAATATGCTGTGATGGAAGATGAAAATGAATAATTATGTGTCCATTTTCACTGCAAACTGTCATGTTATAAAATTCTGAAGGTTTTAGGTTAAGAAAAGATAACATGTTAACCAAGATTAGCGATGATTTTTAACCTTTCTATCACTATCATCTTTTCTTTCTCTATCTCCCTCTCTATCTCTCCCTCCCTCTTCCTCTCTCTCCCTTTCCATCTCTCTCTCTCTCTCTCTCGCTCTCTCTCTCTCTCTCGCTTTCTCTCTCTCTCGCTCTCTCTCTTCATCTCTCTCTCTCTCTCTCTCTCTCTCTCTCTCTCTCTCTCTCTCTCTCTCTCTCTCTCTCTCTCTCGCTCGCTCTCTCTCATTTACTTCTACTTAACTTTTTTTTCTGCAAACTGCTCAAATGCTTCTGAAGAAAATTCATTTTGGTTATAAATTTTCGTTTAGTGACGATAATATTTGCCAGAGATTGAACAAAATTTGTCAGAATGTGAATTTAATATCATTGGTTGCGTAAATGAAGCCTTCGTAGTACCTCTTAGTGAAAGAAAGCACATCGGAAAACATTGCTTCCATTGGAACCTTGTTATTTTGACATAGAAAAACGGTGAACTGAGAGAATCGTTAGCACTCCGGGCAAAATGCTTACCGGTATTTCGTCTGCCGTTACGTTCTGAGTTCAAATCCCGCCGAGGTCGACTTTGCCTTTCATTCTTTCGGGGTCGATAACTTAAGTACCAGTTACGCACTAGGGTCGACCTAATCGACTTAATACGTTTGTCTGTCCTTGTTTGTTCTCTCTGTGTTTAGCCCCTTGTGGGTAGTAAAGAAATAGGTAGTTCGTCTGCCGCTACGTTCTGAGTTCAAATTCCGCCGAGTTCGACTTTGCTTTTCAACCTTTCGGGGTCGATAAATTAAGTACCAGTTATGCATTAGGGTCGATGCAATCGACTTAATACGTTTGTCTGTCCGTGTTTGTCCTCTCTGTGTTTAGCCCCTTTTGTGTAGTAAAGAAATAGGTATTTCGTCTGCCGCTACGTTCTGAGTTCAAATTCCGCCAACGTCGAATTTGCCTTTCATTCTTTCAGAGTCGATAAATTAACTCCCAGTTGCGCACTGGGGTCGATCTAATCGACTGGCCGCTCCTCCAAAAATTTCGGGCCTTGTGTTTAGAGAAGAAAAGATTATTTTGACAAAGTAAATATGAGTTGATCCTCCAGGATTAACCCTAGAATCTGAAAATTGCTATGTTCATAGTGAATTGTTTCATTACAAATCACTCGTGAAAAGTTGTGAAAAGTTGTTAGGAAATCAGAGAATTTTTTCCGAGGTATGCAAATTCAGGTTTCTGAAAGAGGGTAATGCATGCATATATAGTTATATCTGTGCGCATGCGCGTGAGTATTGTGTGTGTGTGTGTGTGTGCGTGTGTGTGTGTGTGTGTGTGTGTGTGTGTGTGTGTGTGTGTGTGTGTGTGTGAGTG
>NC_043003.1:94481099-94491099 GCF_006345805.1 Octopus sinensis
GAACGTGTACACAAATTTCATTTTAGAATTGGATGATGCTATTGAGCTTGTGTTTCTTTCAATATATCCTAGTAAAATGCAAGCATTTTAATAACTGGTTCTTGATTTTTGAAGTGATTCATCCGCACATGTCAAGTGACAGCAAGTGGTACTATCTTGACTTCACACACCATAAGGAGTGCTTCTTTGCAACCGTTCTATCTGCTAGAAATAACAGACAAGTTCTTACATTTTTTAAAGAATACATTATAAAATATTGTCTTACAATACGTCCAAATAAAAAACAGGATGGTCAAGGCTGGAATGCTTTTGGCTACATATCTGCTCTATCCGAGCTTACCTGGAGCGAAAGAAACTTCTGCTGAGTCTCATTTGCAACACGGTTTCACTTCGAGTTATAGCCATATCGCATTACTTATATCTTTAATTCTGTTAAGAATAATAGCTCGATCAAAACAACTTCCCATTTTCTCTACCCTAACACAAGTTCAGTTTTTATAACTATCTAAAACTGTAATAGATCCATTTTAGCTCTCATCGACCCTGATAAAAATTATTAAAATGTTTTAAGAAAACAAACGATTTTCAGTGATTTTACACTGTTTGCTATTTTTGATAGCGTGGTATATGTTCTGGGACCCATAACACATTGTATCTTTGATAATTCATTGAAAGCTCTGATAATGTATCCGATGAATGTCATTTATAATAGTTATGGGTTTGGGTTTAATGACAATTTTCTTACTTTCGTTTTCTATATAATTATTTTTCTTTGAGTTAACATTAGTCAGAAAGCTAGTGCTATTGCTATTCTTATCTCTCTTTACCACATTATTACCGTTCTTTGAGTGAACATTAGTCGGATATTTCTTGATGTATTAGTAATTTCCCTAGATCTGTTAATCTTGGAAGTCAATTTTGCGTAATTATAGACAAGTATATAAGTGTTTTCATAATTACGACCCTTCCTTAAAACCTCACTATACTACCATGCATTATCTTGGAATATTTCTTCGTTGGCTGATAGCTTAGAGAGTCTTATAGATAATTTTTTAAAGTTATTAATTGTAGGTCTAGTCTCGTGAGATAATCTATGGGACTCGTTTGTCTATCCAAATAGGACATACGTAAAATTAGCAAAAGATATTAAGTAGTAAGGATTTATATCCAACTCACTCTTTGGGATAACACGGGTGAACATTTAGAACGGTACAGCCTACATAATAAGCAGCAAACCTTCAGTTCAATAATATATAATTATTACTCTTCTGTTTCACCAAATTTAATTTATAAATGACAATCTATGAAAATTAATGATTTTATCCAAGGATGAAATTGATATAATTATATCTACTAGGAACAATTTGATTATACTTGAACAAAAATCATAAAAAGGCGACTACAATATTATGTGCCCTTCCTAATCCACACAAACCACAGAGTGATCGGATTGTTTCTACTACATCAACTTGTGGACAAATTCCTAAAGATTAGTGGGGTGTTCATACCGACTTGATATCTTTTAACTGTTGTTAATTTTAATCCTTCGGTCTAAGAACAACTTCGTAATTATTTATACAATTATTTTTCAAGAATTTTAAGCATTACATTTCTTTTAATTGAATCCAAATAAAAACAAACTTTCGATGTTACTCTTGACCTCAATATTGCTTTACACTACGTTTCCGTAAACCTAACGAAAATTTGTATCAGAGGTACAAAAGATTTCAATAGGCATTCTTTGAAGATAATCTATAGTTGCGGTTCCATTAACATGACAATCAGATCGACTAGATCCACCAGCTGCATCATGCCAGATTACACATGTAGAAATGCAGAGGTTTGTCCATTACATTAGGCGTGTAACGTCCAGTTAATAATGCGTAAAGCTGATGTCATCCCTAACACGCCAAAGTAAATGAGCGATAAGAAAAGATATATTGCTATCTCCGAACGGGAATTTAAGAAAACATTTTATATCTTAAAACAGTTGGCGACTATTTGGAAGTAATTTGGATGCTATTTCTTATAGGTTGTGGGAACGCGTGTGAGCTCCCTCCTTTTATCATATGTAGGTTTGTTGAAGTTCTTTAACCCAAGCTTAGCCTTCATTAAGTAGATCTACTGGATTGGTTGATATCTGAAGTGTATTGCCTAAAATGTAAGTTAATAACCAATGGAAGCCAATGATTAACAGAGTTAGTAAGGATCAGTCCCTTTAAAAATCAAAAACAAACCTAAGGTCTGTTGGGTAGCTAGGGTTGATATTAGTTGGCAATCGTTAATTGAAAATACCAAACTTGAGATATCATAATGGTATCTTAAGAAGACTAATAATGTATTGATTCATTAAAGGAGTTATTTCTTGAAAAGGCAGTCTAAGTTGTGTTGTTGAGCCAGTAATAATCTGAATCACAAAAGAAACCAACTAAAATATAGCTTTCTACTGGATCCAGCCCCTAAAGCGAAGTAATATTTACGGTTCAGGTAAAACCATCCATCGTACCCTGTTCTTTTATATTATCAACTTTTACATTCCTAAACTACTTTTACTTCCCTCTGCCATACTTTTTTTTCTCACTTATCTTGTGTACATCATTCTCTTCCCAATTTTTCTCACTTTACCTCTTTATCGCTCCATCCCTTTGCCTTTTATCACCTCTTCCTTCTTATTCTGTCTACTTTCTCTTTCGCTCTCGCTTATTCTACACTTTATGATCGCGTGTTCGTCGTCGATGACATCGTAATTATCATCATCATTGTTTCACCTTCCCCCCTTTCCGGGTTTATTTATTGTCACAATGTGCAAACATCATATGATGTCGTGTAACGATACTCAGAATGACGGAGTGCTAAAATAAATACGAACGCCAGTGAGATTTCAGCGTATAACATATAGAAACATGAGAAATATATGTGTGTGTGTGTGTGTGTGTGTGTGTGTGTGTGTGTGTGTATAAAATTAAATAAGGGTAGAAATTGATATTAATCAATTAAAACCAGTGGCCTAGCATATTTTTTTTAAAATCCGAAGATTAAAGATTTTATACATACAAAATTTAGAGGAATGACCACTAATAGTGGACAGCCTGTATGCTAGATATAGACGTCAAACTCGTCATTTACCACGAAGAATGTCTTCTCAAGAAAAAATTCAGCAAAAACCAAAGTTTAAAAATAAGACAAATGAAAATATACGAAAATAAAAAACGATTACTTACGTACTAATTAGTTTCACTTGTTAATATTTACGTATATGTAAACGTCTGCAAGATCGTAAGCGTAGTCTGTCGTTTACGAAATACAATTTCTAGAACTAGATACAGGGCGCTCAGCCGAAATCTAGCATGTATAAAGCTCCACAAATCATATTTATGTGTATCTTTCAAATGCCTTCATTTGGCGCGCTGTGATTGGAAATTACTCTGCTGTTAATAAACTACAGCAGTTAATTTACCGGCTAGATAACATTTTTTTTATTTAAAATTAGATAAGGGTGGAAATTGATATTAGCTGTCTTTCCAAACGCACTTCTTGTATATTTTATTACGCCCTTTTTTCTTTTAGAGAACAACTGTTAAAAAACTAAAAGCAGAATCTTATTTCATTTGTTTGGAATGTTATGTCATTAGTTTGTATCATGCATAGAGCGAACAATTTCATATCCTCATTGCAGCTCTCATTTAAACAACTTGCTCTATCCAGTCAAAGATGTCAAACGCTGGGTCTCAGTCAGGTTAATGCAACAACCAAACCCACTTCATCAAGCAACCCTACTGATTGCTGAAAGCTTGTAATCTAGTGGTTGGTTCGTGTTAATAAGTAGGAAGTTGTAGGTTCAATTCGTTGAGCAAATTACTTCATATCATGTTGCTCCAGTTTAATTAAATGTAAACGAGTGCCATCCGAGAGCTGTTGACACTTTCTTCTCCCAGCTGTCACATCCTGAGTGTGCTGCTGGATCGAAGGGTGGGGGAGACGCGAGAGGGACTCTATGTCTGTTCGTGACTACAAAGTCACCTAAAACAATTAGCGAAGACATGGTACATGTTACCAAGCCATGATCGTTCGCGGGTAGCGGCTAGCTCAAATTGCCTTTTATAAGGAGCCAATAAAAGAGTTTCCACATGGCTAATGGACATTATAGGTACAGAAGCTAAATTTCCCTCAAATCATACTCCAGCATCTTTTAAAAAAGACAAATTGTAAAATCTAGTCTGAGATACTTTACATCTCAAAAATCTATCAATGCTTTACTTATTATCTTGAATCTCTTTTATTTGACTTATAACACCATTTCTGATTTTCTCAATTCCTTTGATCGCAGCATCAATATGTCTGGGGAAAAAACAAGCTAATGTTTATGAAACGATAGGGAAATGTTGTATTGCTTTTATAACGTTATTGTTTTGAAAATTACTGAAAATTACGTAGAATAAATGACAAGCTTCTGTGTATCAGACGTCGATGCACTTTTGATTGTAGGCTATGTTTTACGTATTTAAATATTTGAATAGAACGTACACGGCAAAAAGATCGGATAGCCACACATAGAAATCATAACAAAACGATGATGAAAGTAAACGCTAACTAACATATTCAATAAAGAAATATTACTAAGAATGAATGTTCATCTCATCTGAAAATGACATAATAATTGCTTGAAATTTGGGTACAAGGCCAGCAATCACAGGAAGAGCGGATCAGTCGATTACAGCAAACCCAGTATTCAACTGGTAGTTTATTTTATCGACCCATCACCCCCAACCCTTGCCATGGATGAAAAGCAAAGATAACTTCAGCGGACTTACAATTCAGAACATGAAGATCTTCAAGAAATGCAACTAAGCATTTTGTCCAACTTGCTAATGCTATACCTTGTTATCGCATGTATATATATATATATACAAATATGTGTATATATACATATACACACACATACATACACGCATGCACGCACACATGTGTATAAATGTGTGTGCATGCGCGCACGTGTGTGTGTGGCAAATGATAGACGGAAGATGGAATATACGAGAATTTATCATCAATCATGACAATTATTTCGACACATCTAGCATCGATTCCTCATGGGTGGGACACTCAATAACTGGTTCAGGAGCAAATCTGCGAATAGAATTTTTTTTATTTCCTCAAACGCGTTTTGGCATTTAACTTACCAATTCCACTTTACTTCCTTTTTTAATAAGTCATTCAATGGAGCTCTTAATTTGTGCATGTTAGGAATGTAGTTTTGGTAGTAGTTTGCCAACCCAAGAAATTCTTGTAATGTTGGTACATGTGTCGGAGCAGGCATATTCTTTATTGCGTCAATTATTTGCCCTAAGTACTTAATTTGAGGCAAAAAGAATTTGCATTTTTCTTCACTCAAAGTGAACCCGTACTCTTTAATTTTCTTGAACACAGCTTTTATATGCTCCACATATTGTTCACCGAATTACTTTTAATCAATATATCGTCCAAATAAGGGATTGCAAATTCACAATCATGTAACATAGTGTCCATGGTTTGATGAAATATTACCGGTGCAACCTTTAATCCAAAAGGTAACCAGTTATAGCTGTACAATCCTGTATGTTTATTAATTGTCAGATACTTTGAGCATTTGTCATTTACTTTAATCTGTAAATAAGTGTCAGACAGATCCAATTTGGAGAAAATTTTTTCACCATTTAATTTTGTAAAAATGTCCTTTGGAGTCTGGAGTGGATGGTAGCATGTCTTTAAGCACTTGTTCAATCCTGTAGAGAAATCGGCTCGCAGCCTAATCTTATTATTTTTCTTTTTAATGCACACCATGGGCGCCGCCCACTTAGAGTAATCCACCTTTTTGATGATTTCACTCTTTTCCAGTCTGCCCAACTCTTCATTTATGATTTCAATTGCCGCGAACGGTATCTTTCTGTTATATTGAAATACAGGCACGGCGTTTTCACTTACTTGAAAGCAGGCTTCAGTCTTTAACAGACCTAAGTCCTCCGATAGTACTTGAGGAAACATCTTTTTCAATTTTCTCTTCAATTCCTCAGACGATTTTATTTTTAATGAGACAGCCATTTATGTTTCTGTAGTAGATACTTATAGGAAGGTGCCTTAAGTCAAATAATTCCAACCTATCTGTACCAATCAGATTGATTCTATTCTCCACAATAAATGTTTTTGCTTCGCGTGTTTCTCTTCAAAATGTGACGTCTGTACACATTTCGCGCATGAAATGTAATTTATCGCCCGTCACACCACGCGCAATTTTCGCTGTTTTACGTAACTTCGGTTTCCAGATTTTTCTCCACGTATCCGCATTTATGATTTAAATATCACTACCCGTATCCAACTGTAGTTTAATATTTACATCATTTATTTTTACGTGTACGAATTTTCTTGTTTTTGTGTCGCATTCACTTTCTGCTGAAAACACCTTAGAACTTTTTGCGTTCGACCCTCGTAATCTTGTCCTGAAGTGTGAGCTCTTGTGATCAAGTTTCTGACAACTATAGCATTTTCGGTTTTTAAAATGACACTCTTTCCTGGAGTGTAGGCTTCCACATTTGTAACATTGATTGGGGGCTGGCACTCCTTTTTTGTTGTACTTTCCGAGTTGACACATCTGTATTTTTCTGGAATCTTTCTCTTGCATTTTTTTCACGTCGTGTTTCAGGTTTACCATTGTTTGACATTCTTCTGCAATGGTCTATAGGGTTAAGACTTGGTTCGCTTGCTCCATTTTTGAGAGAATCCTTGCCCGAATTTCTCTATCTTACACGAAGACAAGCGGTTTAAACATATCCTGAGTGAGTTCCTGAAAGTTTAAAGTTTTCATACCTACGGTTGACTACTCTGGTGTATGTAGTAAAGTCTTTTGTTTTCTGTAAATTTTGTTTTCTGTAAATTTGAATTATATATATATGTGTGTGTGTGTGTGTGTGTGTGTGCATATATATAAATATATAATATACATATGTATACACATGTATTTATATGTGTGCATGTGTGCGTGCGTGTGCGTGTGTGTGCATGTGTACGTATGTATGTATGTATATCGTTGTTATATTTGCTTTGCAAGATTCTTGATGTGATTTTGTGCTTTGAAAGAAATCTTATGTCTTAGGAGAGTCATTATACCAATAATAACACACGGTTTGGTTCAATATCACTTCTCTATATTAGTCAATCGATTAAATATCTAACCAACAAACTGATCGATGATTTGTCTAATTTGCTGATTAAATCATGAATCGGTTGTTTGTTAGTCAAAGTTCATACATCGCTAAGCGTGATCTCTTCAGCGATTTCCACTCTCTCTTCAAGGTCTGCCCTGAGCCTGTCTGAGTATTAGTCTTATGCCTGTGTTATGTATGCCTTCGAAGTTACTTATTTCTTTAATGCCCACAAGGGGCTAAACAGCGAGGGGACAAACAAGGACAGACAAACGGATTAAGTCGATTACATCGACCCCAGTGCGTAACTGGTACTTAATTCATCGACCCCGAAAGGAAGAAAGGCAAAGTCGACCTCGGCATAATTTGAACTCAGAACGTAAAGACCGACGAAATATCGCTAAGCATTTCACCCAGCGTGCTAACGTTTGCTGCCAGTTCGCCACCTTCGCAGTAACTGTCACCCTGTCATCATTCTTCTTGTAATAATATTGTGTGTGGGGGGGGTGTCTGCCTGTCTGTCTGTCTGCCTTCTGCCTGCCTGTCTGTGTAACACAAACTCGTTCTTGTAAAACTTACCCGGAGCTGAAATCATATTACATGTATGCCTTTTTCTGACAATTGAAAACATAGTTATAAACGAGAATTGTTTTGGATTTCTGCCTTTTTGACAAGACCCAAGGATGTCAAAGGAAGAAAGAGATAGAATGACACGGCGCTCATTCTTTTACCCAAGTAATTATTGACGCCAATGAAATTAACTGGAATGGAACAGCGAAACGAAAGTCTGTTGTAATATTCAACCGCTCAGAAGTTGTCGTTTTTAGTTTTTTTTTTTCTTTTTTAACATTCATCGCAAGGTGCTTTCCACAGTGTGAAAAATATATTAACATTGGCAATGTCGCTATAATAATTTTACCATAATAAATAGAAGAGTTTTGTCATTGAGAGCTGACAAGATTTTCAAAGTGAATTAAGATAAATGCCTGTTTGAAAAGGAAAAACTACGTGACATTTTATTAGTACATAAAAATGTAACTGACTTTTCATACGGGACTTGACTACTAATGAGATAGCGAAAAAAATTTTTTTTTTTTTATGAAACGAAGTTATTTAACGAATTGAACGATGACAGATTTCTTAGATCGAAATAATGGAAAAACAAATGAAGGCCTACACAAACACACACACACGCAGAGATGCGTGCGCATGCGCACATACAGACACAAATATATATTGTACATATATATATATATGCATATATTATTATCCATATATACATACATATACATATATACGTATATATATATATATATATATATATATATATATATATATATATATATATATATATATATATGTATACATATGTACATATGTATATGTATATGTATACGTATATATATACATATCTATATACATGTATATACTACATATATATGTACGTGTGTGTGTATGTGCGTGTATATACGTGTGTGTTTATGTGTGCATGTTTCTATAGATATGCCCGCATAAATTTATGTAATACATATATATATATATGTGTGTGTGTGTGGTGTGTGTGTGTGTGTGTGGTGTGTGTGTGTAAATGTAATATGTGACAATTATTCTGTAGCCATGATAAAACTCCGAGTTTTACAGATAAATTCCTCTATTTACATAATATCGAGGTCTCATTCTTTCTTTTGTTGTCTTACTATTTATCAATATATAAATATATAATATATATATATTATATATATATATATATATAATATATATATATATATATATAGATATATATATATATATGCATATATTATTATCCATATATACATACATATACATATATACATGCATACATACATGCATATGAAGGGAAAATAAGCTAATAAATGTTTTTCGGGCTAGTTATCTTTTACTGTTGATCTTCATAACATGTGAGTTTTATACTCTCGTGTGTGAATCAATGGTTAATTCGTATTCACAGCGTTCAATCTATATTTGTGTTGTGTTCGTCTGTGACCAACACACTTAACTCTCTAACTCACCACTCTATATTTCTATCTATCTGAAAACAACAAACGATAGACGGATCAGAAGGAATAGTGAAGGGACAATCAAATTAATGTGTATTAGGTCTGCTTGCGATACTGTGTACAATGCTTGGGAATCTGAAGTTTTCCGAGACTTAACATTAATTCAGTGTCCTCCTATCCTTACAAAACGTTCATATTGTTGGAGGTGGATATTCTGACACGCTGTACCCAGCGATCCCCAACCGTTTTTGAACCAAGGACTGATTTCATGTAACACAATTTTTCAACAGTCGTTGAACTTGCCAGATGGATTCCAAAGCGTAATCAACTGAAGCTATTTCTTTTAGTCTTTCTTTTAATTGTTTCAGTCATTTGGCTGCGGTCATGCTGGAGTACCATCTTGATGAGTTTTAGCCGAACAAATCGACCTCAAAACTTATTTTTTAAGCTTAGTACTTTTTTTATCGGGTCTTTAGTTGAACCGGTTATCAAGCGATGATGGGAGGGCAAACACAGACACAAATACACACACACAGGTGTAGATAGACAGATAGATAGATAGATAGATAAATAGATAGATAGATAGATATAGATAGATAGATAGATAGATAGATAGATAGATAGATGGATAGGTAGGTAGATAGATAGATAGATAGATGGATAGATGGATAGATAGATAGATAGATAGATAGATAGATAGATAGATAGATAGATAGATAGATAGACAGACAGACAGACAGACAGACAGGCAGGCAGACAGGCAGGCAGACAGACAGACAGACAGACAGATAGATCGATAGATAGATAGAT
>NC_043003.1:94496099-94503599 GCF_006345805.1 Octopus sinensis
GTGTGCGTGATATGTGTGTGCGTGGTGTGTGTGTGTACGTGTGGTGTGTGTGTGTCGCACATACACCTGAATATGTTCACACAACGGGAATGGGCACTATATTATTTCAACTGTTGTACATATTGCTGTTGCTGTTGTTTTTGTTACTGTTATTGTTATGGGGTTCATTATTTTTTTTCTGTTTTGTTAAAGAAAAGATTCGGGCAATTTATAACTATCGATTTCACCATACCGGAGAAATGTTGTTACATATCTTTATTTCATTTTTGTATTTATTAATTGTTCTTTTCAGCATTGTTTATGTGTTTTCTTTGCTAAGGAAATTTATTCTCATTCTCCTTGATTAGTGATAGAAGCTTCAGCAATGCTCTCTCTCTCTCTCTCTCTCTCTCTCTCTCTTAGTCTCTAGGCAGGTGGAATTCAATTTGTCTTAGGAAGCAAGAAACCTTATAACTTGTAGTTCTCTTCGTCAACTGACAAACAGAAAAACATTTTTTTAATTCTTAACTTAAGTTTTCTTCTGTTTTCTTTATTCTTAAAAATTTAGTTAGCTAACTTTTTCCGATTGGTTTAATAAGATGTTTTATTTTTCCTGTTCTTTTCTCTTTTTTATATTTAGTACATATCAGTTTTGTTAGTTTACATAACTTTTATTTTCTTCATATGGTTAACTTACGTATAAAAATAAGTAAAACATTAGCTATGTAACAGTTAACTTAAAATACAATTATTAAAAAATTGAGTCAATAAAACTATATAACTATTAAACTATATAAACAAGCCTAACAGTAAGGGCGTTGCACTCCCGTTTGCAAGTTCGGAGCTTCGATTCCGGACCGAGTGATATTTTGTGTTCTTGAGCAAAACACTTCATTTCACGCCGCTCCGTTATCACTTCAACTTTTGACGTGTGACGCACCGTGCACCTGTACAGGTAATCATTGATTTGACGAAAGGGATGAGCTAATGCACAGCACAAATATTTGATCACCATAAGCATATCATTTGCGCAGGTTGTTCAGTAAGACATTGCGGAAGCCTCATCTGTCGAGTACGAGATAGGAGACTGCATCAATGGCTCGCAGCATAACGTCACATTCCACACAAATGTATTGCAGTTAAACACTTTGTCACAGACCATTCTATCGTTGTATACAAAACAATGTATCGCAGTGTTCTTCTGCTGTCTATTTTATAGATAACAAAATTAAATACAAATAATTATTTCTAACTTTGACACAAAGGACAATGATTAGTGAGTGGGAGTTATAGTCGACTTACTTGATGGTAGCAAGAGGCGGCGAGCTGGCAGAAACGTTAGCACGCCGGGCGAAATGCGTAGCCGTATTTCGTCTTCCGTTACGTGCTGTCCTTGTTTGTCCTCTCTGTGTTTAGCCCCTTGTGGGTAGTAAAGAAATAGGTATTAGCTTCAATTCTAGAAACAGGAATTTTTATTGAATAGTCATAAGCTCGTTTACCGTCTGGAGTGGAAAAAATGTTTTTCTTTCTGGGTATTCAAAAGACAAAAGCCAACTATAGAACTCTCTCTCTCTCTCTCTCTCTCTCTCTTTCTCCCTCTCTCTCTCTCTTTCTCCCTCTCTCTCTCTCTCTTACTCTCTCTCTCTCTCTCGTTCTAGTTTTTTTTCTCCCTTTTTGACTGTCATATGAAAAGGAAAGTATATAAGGCGGTAAGTAGCAGAATCTTTAGCGCACTGGACAAGACACTGAAGCGGCATTTCCTCCAGCTTTCCGTCCAAGTTCAAATTCCGCCGAGATCGACAAGATACTTTGTGGAATTTCCTTCAGCCTTCCGTCCTAGTTCGAACTCCACCGAGGTCAATTTTGCCTATCATCCTTTCGTTGCCGATGAAATAACTACCAGTTAGTTGAGCCCTGGGACAGATGTAATCGACTATCTTCCCCCTCTTCCAAAATTCCAGGCCTTGTACCCATAGTAGAAAGAATATAAAATACAAAATCAGCTTCGTACAGGACTTGAACTCAGAACATAAAGCAACATAAGTAATGATTATCTTATCTACCGCCATCAAAAGATTGAAATAATATAGAAAATATATAAATAAATCAATAAACAAAATTCTTTTAGATTATTCTTGGATCTTTACCAATAACTATTGTCACCTCCCACATGTACAGAGACAATTTCTTATAGATGTTGGATGCAATTCGATTCTGAATAGCCAAATGCTTTTTCGATTATGAAGGAGCCAGAATTAATGCTATAAACTGTATAAAAATATCATTGAAAACGGATTAAGATGTTCTACGTACGCAATTTCATCCTATTTAATCTAAAGACAAGGCGCCACCTGAGGTTTAGGAATTCTTCAAGAACTTACCAATATAGGTCGACTGAAGTCGTAATTATTGATTTCAAGCAAAGTGTTTGCCAATGTTTGTGGATTTCGTCTGATTCTTATCGCCAGCTAAAAGTGTGGAACACTGTCCTCTTCTTCAGAAGCGTTAGTCACCACGTAAATCCAGTTTATTGGATATTGGCCATATTTATTTTATTGACGCCAGAAATAAGGAAAGGAAAAGCGTAAGGAAGGAGAGGAACGACGATAAAGTTAGGAGAGGAAATAGTAAAAGACAGCATATGGAGAAGAAAGTACAGGGAGAAAGAGGGAACGGAAGAATCAATATGAAAGAAGGATCAAATGAAGGATTGATTATATCAAAGAGTTTGAGAAAGAAAAGACTGACACACGGACAGACAGGCTGAGAAGCAGACAGGCAGACAGGTAGGCAAACAGGTAGGTAGGCAGGCAAACAGGCAGACAGACAGACATAGATAGATAGATAGATAGATAGATAGATAGATAGATAGATAGATAGATAGATAGATAGATAGATAGATAGATAGATAGATAGACAGACAGGCAGACAGAGATAGATAGAGAGATAGATAAGTAGATAGATAGATAGACAGACAGACAGATAGGGAGATAGATAGATAGATAGATAGATAGATAGATAGATAGATAGATAGATAGATAGATAGATAGATAGATAGATAGATAGATAGACAGAAACAAAGATCAATGAGAGAGACGGAGCTTAATGATGGTCAATTAAATCGCTTGTTAACGAGGTAAAGAGGAAGCAGATACGCAATCTCCCCAACTTCAAGAAAGAGCACCCAAGTCTTCAGATCGCACCTTATCGTTTCAAAAAATAAGACGATATTTATGCGTCCAAAGTAATGTTATCCTGAATACATTATGCAGTAACAATAAAAGATGGGATGTTAACGAATTGATCGTATTTGGTCATAAATTTATAGTGTCCAGGCTGTCACTAGTGTAACCGACTACAGTAACAGCAAATAACTTGTTCCGTTAAATGTTGTCTAACAGACATCAGATCTGATCAAGTAGAACTGATAATCAAAGACGTTTTAGTATTAACCTCCACCGTCTGTTTCTATATCTGAGACTATAGTTTCTAGTATCTCATTCCTCTGTGAGACTGTAGGCTGTGATTTGAGAGCGATTAGAAAAGTTATTTTCAACAAGCCAAGTGAACGCGAAGAAGTCCTCAAATTGACACGCTTGACTGTATTTCCATAATGTAGTTTATAAATCATGACGATGGTTTAACAATATACATACAGCCAGATATAAAAATGTGACAAGATAAACTATGGTATATCTAGTTGGTTAAATCGGTGGATAATAGCTTAGCAACCGATAAATCATCTTCTTACCTCAAGTCTCCTACTTGGTTTGGCAGACAGATACTATCAACTAATAAACCCATGAAGAAATTAATCGGAACTTGATTTTCAAACGACTATAGATGTAATTACCTGTCAATATCGATTAACACACACACATATCTATCTATCTATCTATGTATGTATGTATGTATGTATGTATGTATGTATGTATGTATGTATGTATGTATGTATGTATGTATACATATATATATACATATATACATATATATATATATGTGTGTGTGTGTATGTGTGCGTGTGTGTGTGGAGGCGCAATGGCCCAGTGGTTAGGGCAGCGGACTCGCGGTTGTAGGATCGCGGTTTCGATTCCCAGACAGGGCGTTGTGAGTGTTTATTGAACGAAAACACCTAAAGCTCCACAAGGATCCGGCAGGGGAGTAGTGGCGATCCCTACTGTACTCTTTCGCCACAGCTTTCTCTCACTCTTTCTTCTGTTGGTCTGCTCGCTTAGCCAGCGGGGTGGCGTCATTTGAAGGCTAAAACAATGCGAAGCGCATTGTGACCAGCGATGTGTAGCAACATCTGATAGCCTGGTCGGTCACGGTGATCACGGTTATATATATATATATAAAAATACAATACGAGGCTTCCAAATAGGAAAGCGTTGTGCTAGAAAGAGCAGTAGAAATCTCAAAACCACAAGAAAAAAGATAAATTCTCGAAAGGAATGAAAATTAAAAACGTTTACCATCTCAACTATTTCCCAGACCATGGTTTCTAACTATTTCAAGCAAAAAAATATTCGCTGAAGGCCAGTTTTCATCAGTGGGATAGCCTTTAGATTTCAGACATACAGACAGCCAGATCCACACATAGAACTAACGGTTTGTATATCCTAACTTTTCAAACCACTGCGCAGACGCAGATTATACCCGGCGACATAGAGGATGCCGGTAAAAATTTCGAACGTGTGTGTGTGTCGTGATTGTTGTACATATTTTCATTAATTTTCTTGTCTGTTGACTCAACCGGTTTGCTGAGATAGTAGAAGTTTCTCACAATAACGTTTTCCTATTCCAACAGGAATTTAATTCAAGTGCATTCAAAACACCCAATCTTCAGCGACGGGTTTGTCGCTAATGAATACGGATGATTTTTAACTGTCTCAATGCCATGCATTTTCAGGAAGAGAGTTACCAGTTAGATCACCCGCACTAACTGATAATGGCATATTTTATCGATCCGTAGAAGGATTAAAGGTAAAATCGAGATGAGTGGAATTTGAACGCAGAATATAGCAAGACGGAAAGGAAACAAATACTGAAAAGTGTTTTGTTCGGTGTTTTACAGCCGTTGCCATTTTAAAGGCTTGTTATAATAGGTCCGCAGCAAGCAAGAAGAAAATAAGAATATATAAACGCCCCGAAAGTTGAGAAAAAAAAACTGGAGGGGGCTATGACTCTCAATAATTCAAGCGAAAATCCTCATTTACAACAATTTTATATTAATAAATTAAGTTTAATTAAAGGAACTGAAACAGCTCTCATGATTTCTGTTATACACCCTCTATCTCTCTCTCTCTCTCTCTTTCACTTTCTCTCCCTCTCTTTTTTCTTTCTCTCTCTCTCTCTCTCTCTCTCTTTCTCTCTCTCTCTCCTCTCTCTCTCTCTCTCCTACACTGCCACTTCCTCCTCTTCTTTCTCTCTCAGACCAGTGAGATCGATGTGCGCGGTTGATATAAAGCTTAAAAATCTGGAAGTCGAAATCTGAAAAAAATCTCGAAGGAAAGGGTATTCCAGAGGACTTCATTTCTGATGGGGATTGGTTTGGGTATATATTTAGTGCAAGATTCGGTGTATGTGACATAGCAGCGATGACGAGAGTAAAATAGAGATAGGTGTATGGGATAGCCCAAAGAAGAAAGATTACATAGGTTTCTGCATATTCTGAGATGCAGAAGTTAACTTCGCAATGGTAGGTCAGAGAGCGTTGTTGGTTTCTAGCAAATAGTTCATTGACAGTCAGTAGCAGAAATAATGTCCCTTATATGTGAGATGTACTCCTGAAGGGGGAAGGGTGTGAAAGATACTAAGATATTAAAATGGGATCCAAGGGATAGATCTGGAGGAGCAACGCAATCCTTTATTCTGAAAGATTTCCTCACTATCTCCATGGATGTTGCATGATCTTTTTGACGCTTTAAAACAGTGAAATCGGACATCGATAAAATGAATGGTCCTAATTTTACTGATTTGTGGAAGAATGAAGGCAATGTCGACATCAATGGCATTTGAACTCAAAATTTGAAGACCTATAACAAAATAACATTAGACATTTTCTCCGATATTCTTCCAGTTATAGATTCCACATCTCTTTTAAAAATGGTGACAATATACAGAATTCTTTGTAAAATAGGTGTGGATCTGACGGAGTAAGTGTTACATTTTGAACAGACTCATTCTCCACGAATTCATTCAGATACATTACAAACTACTGAACATGTCCAATGTAGGAGCTGAGACGTGAGAGGATTTTATTTCCCATTTACGATAAAGATTTTCCTATAATTCTATTGTATGCGTTTGGTTTATAAAAGCTCCAAATGAAGTTTCGAGCATTAATGTTTCAATATAATTTGATGGTGTTAAGGCCATGAAATATAAAACTCTCTCTCTAAATAGAATATTGGTCTAGAACGCTAGCAGAAACAGCAGCAGCAGAACGAAGAAGAAGAAGAAGAAGAAGAAGAAGAAGAAGAAGAAGAAGAAGAAAGAAGAAGAAGAAGAAGAAGAAGATGATGATGATGATGATGATGATGATGATGATGATGATGATGATGATGACAACGGCGATGACGATGATGATGAGGAGGAGGATGATAACGACGACGACGAGCAAAAGCAAAGGGAAGATGGGATATTATTCTCTCAAATGGTATTATATGCAATATGTATGAGTATGTGCTATCTAATATCATATATATACATATAGCATACGCGCACACACAACACGCGCGCGCACATACATACTTATATACATATATATCATTACGTTGTGTACGTGAGCGCTTTTACGTCATTTTTGCGTGCGGGCATTGTGTGTGCTGCTACGTGTAAATTACTAACACTATATTTTTCTTTTCTTTATTTTTTCTCACTTTTTCTTCTTTTCTGTTGGTCTTTTATAATTCGTCTTATCTTCTCCATTCCTTTCCAGTGCGGATGACGCGTTCTAAGCTCATCGTGATAATATTAATCACCTTAGATGCTTCCTACTCAAATCATAAATTATAGAAGGCAGATAATTAAATCTCCCGAGGCTACACCCATTTCAAAGTGTTTACTAAAACTGCTTTCCTCTTTGACTGTCAAAATGTGTATATTGCTTCTAATCTTTTTCTCTCATTTCTACGGCAAATGATTTCGCAACATAGGAAAAATGAGACTGAAGATTAGGTGCATGGTAAAATTATGTAACTGCTTTCTTTATGTTATATAACATAGATGCCTACATTTTCGAAACATACGTAGTTTAGAGCTGATTCTTCTGTTCCTTTCTTTCACTTTCCGCATGCATACACACATATACGCATGCACACACATACGCGCGCGCGCACGCACATGTATATTCTTTTATTCTTTTATTCTTACACTTGATTCAGCGGCCATGCTGGGGCACCACCTTGATGAAATTTAGTCGAATGAATCTACCCCAGTACTTTTTATTTTTGGCCTCATACTTATGCTATCGTTTTTTTTTTTTCGCCGAACTGCTATGTTACGGGGACATAAACACAC
>NC_043003.1:94508599-94511099 GCF_006345805.1 Octopus sinensis
TTTGTAAAAGCAATAAACAAAAGACTAGATGGGAAAAGAATTAGAAAGGTAAATGTATCACAATAACGGTGACGAGCATGTATGAGAAGCTTTTTTTGAACTTACCTGTCTTATATAACTACACAAATTACCTTACATTACGCTCACAAACTTACCGGTTTGTTGCACATATACTATTTATCATTCTAATGGGCTCTACTTCAACACTATTTCGCGTCTTTCCCTCTCATCCAGCCTTTATTTTTTTATGTCCCTTTTGCCATTATAACTATTCCCAGCCCTTCTAATATTTATTCAAGTCATCAACGCTTTTACTTTAATGTCTGATGACTCAGTCAATTAAACTTAGAAGTCACAGTCACCTTGCATTTGGCTTTAACAATGAGTGTTTGTGTGTGATTATATAAGCGTCACAAATCCTATCGCGTCGATGATATATTTTGCATTTTACTTTGAGAACAATTAAATGAGTGTCAGACAAAGTACTGGGGCTGTAATAATTAGCTAAAATCATTTGAAGGTGATATCTCATTATGGGGCTGGCCAGTTACTGAAACTATTAAAAAGAAGAATAAAAGAAAAAAGGCAAAAATTCTGTATAGTCAATTCAAATGATTTTAACTATCATTTTAACTTACAAATTATTGAAAATGTACTAACGTACAAAGAAAACCATTGTATTTTGCCGTATATTCTTAATTTTGTAACCTTCAAGCTTAAAATAAATTATTGATGCAATTTATAACTTTCAAGACAAAATTGTCAACAGAACCTCAGTTCAATAGTAATTATATAATGTCTAGCCAGTTCGAAGAAGCTAACTAATGTATCTCAGCTGATTCAATGATTTCTTTAGTTTAGTTTATTTATTTAACTTTTTATTTAGTATATTGAAAGCGTTAGGTGACAAAACTTTGTATCTAAGTTACCGAAATCAACAACAAAGTCAAACGTAATGTGTTTCAAATTATAGCAGATAACATATGTTACACTGTTCTTAGGTTTTATCAAATAGGATTAAGCTAATGTGCTACCTTCATTGTCTTACTAAGAGCAGTTGTCAGTGAGCTGGATTTAACTATGTTTCCTTAAATATTATCTTCATATGAGAAATCGAAGCTATTGGGTATTGAAGCACTATCTTTATATAACATATTCACAAGGAGTTGTAGCTACACTTCACACAATGAATCAAAGCTAAACTTCAAAGAATTAATTAGCACACAGTTCCTGACAAAGAATCGAAGCTAAACTGTTTTCTTTCCAGAAGCCAAATCAATGACAGACTTGAGACGAAAGGAAGTTGTTCTGAGATTAATCGATTCGATGGAACGAGGAAATGATCTCCGTTCGTTTGTGTTATAATTATTCATCAATTCTACAATCGACGTGTAAACGATGTAATGTTAAAGGTCAGACTGACAATAACAACTTCCAACAGTCTCTCTCTCACTATTTTAGTTTCAGTCAGACACGCCACAACACAATTACTAACATTGTAATTGTCACAAATGAGTCGTGTCCATAGGAAAAGGCAAATATTCTAAAGATCATGCCTTTCGAAGGAGTAAATCTTACGTAAAATATTAAACGCTTATAACTGTGAAGTGAAAATAGATTGTGGAACTGTTTCACTGGAAATTTACTTCTTCCTGCACAGAATTTGATGTACGCTTTATTTGAGGACATATATGTAACCGAAGGTTGAACTTACCATGAAATAATACTGATGTCATCTTACGAGACACACGGCTATGGGTTTAAAGAAGTAGAGGGGAAATAGTCCTGAAGGA
Organism: Octopus sinensis; assembly: GCF_006345805.1. Lineage (NCBI taxonomy): Eukaryota > Metazoa > Mollusca > Cephalopoda > Octopoda > Octopodidae > Octopus > Octopus sinensis. Next base: position 94,510,393 of record NC_043003.1, read on the forward strand.
ATTACCTATATCCCTTTAGGTCTTCATTTGGCACTGTTGCCTTCGCTTCCATTTAGTGGTCTCCTTTCAGTCATCGTGAATAAGAGCAATGTACTGTGTTGTACGCTTGGCGTACCGAATCCTACAGTGACGGTAATAGGCAAGAAAATCACACCAAATAGTAAAATGGTAGAATCCTAGGAAATTAATGATGTACTGTTTCTATAAATAACAAGGTGAAAAGGATGGAGGGATGGTATTGAAAGGTAGAAAGTGTGTCCTATCAGACGAAACACAGACGAGAATGCTGAGTATAATCCTTTCTACTAAAGGCACAAGGCCTGAAATTTAGGGGAGAGGGAAGTCGATTTCATCGACCCCAGTGCATAACTGGTACTTATTTAATCGACCCTGAAAGGATGAAAGGCAAAGTCGATCCCGGCAGAATTCGAGCTCAGAACGTAGCGGCAGACGAAATACCTATTTCTTTACTACCCACAAGGGGCTACACACAGGGAGGACAAACAAAGACAGACAAACGGATTAAGTTGATTATATCGACCCCAGTGCGTAACTGGTACTTAATTTATCGACCCCGAAAGGATGAAAGGTAAAGTCGACTTCGGCGGAATTTGAACTCAGAACGTAACGGCAGACGAAATACGGCTTCGCATTTCGCCCGGCGTGCTAACGTTTCTGCCAGCTCGCCGCTTTAATGCTGCGTATAA
>NC_043003.1:94516099-94526099 GCF_006345805.1 Octopus sinensis
GTAGGGTACGTACTGTGTTCAAATTGCTCCGAGGTCGATTTTGCCTCTCGTCCTTTCAGGGCTCGATAAAATGAAATACCAGAGAAATAGAGGCGTCGAAGTAATCGACTATCCCGCTGCCTCAAATTTCAAGCCTTGTGCCTATATGAGAAATTATTATCTTTAGGATTATTCCGCCGACGTCGATTTCGCCTTACAACCTTTCGGGGGCCGATAAATTAAGTACCAGTCGGGAATTGGAGTCGATATATCGATATAATCGACTAGTCTCCTACTCACCAAATTTCAGGCCTTAGACCTATAATAAAAGGGATTTAGGGGATAGAGCGTTGGACAAAATGACAGCTATATTTTCCCCACTTATTTACGTTCTGGAGTCAAGTTCTGCCATAATTAACTTTGCCTTCTTTCTCCCTGGTATACTGGGGTTTGTATAATTGACTTTCCCCTTCGAACCAAATTTGTGGCCTTCTGCCAATGGAAGAAATTATTCAGAGAAATGGATTGGCAGAACGTTTGCTAAGATGCCTTGCGGTATTTCCCACAACTCTTTACTTCCTGAGTCCCAATCCATCTGAAGTTAACTTTGTCTGGGCGTGGCTGTGTGGTAAGAGGTTTGCTTCTTGACCACATGGTCCTGGGTTCATTTCCACTACGTGGTACATTGGGCAAGTGTCTTCTACTATAGTCTCGGGTCGACCAAAACCTTGTCAGTAGATTTGGTAGATGGAAACTAAAAGAGGTCCGTCGTATGTGTGCGTGCATGCGTGTGTGTGTGTGCATGTGTGTGTATGCGTGCATGCGTGTGTGTGCGTGCATGCGTGTGTGTGTGCATGCGTGTGTGTGCATGCGTGTGTGTGCGTGCATGCGTGCGTGTGTGTGTGCATGCGTGTGTGTGCGTGCATGCGTGTGTGTGTGCGCGCGTCTTTTTATCAGTGTTTGTTCCTCGCTATCGCTTGACAACAGGTGATGGTGTGTTTATGTCGACGTTACCTAGCGGTTCGGCAAAAGAGATCAACAGAATAAATACTAGGCTTTACAAAACATAATAAGTACTGGGCTCGATTCGTTCGATGAAAATTCTTCAAGGCTATGCCCCAGCATGGCCGAAGTCTAATAACTGAAACAAGTAAAAGAAAATAAAGCTAAAAAAAGGTAAAATAAAGTTACAGTCAAGTAGTAGAAGTCGATGATATCCACTAGTACCTTCCAGTTTCTTGCTGAATTAGTAATGAGAATAATCACTAATATATTTAAAAAGAAATAAATCACTGAGAGAAATGGGCCAGGGACGTCATCCACACGAAAAAGAATAGTTAAGTGAGTGTTAATATATTTAATGTAATAAAAGTGAATTAAAAATAATTACGCATTGAATGTACACCTACTTGATGATGCATTTCTCACGTTTTCAGCAATTACGTTAAAACATTGAAGCCTTTGCTGAGGAGGCCTTATAAGACCGAAAAATGTCTATCTAGAGTTGCTTCCCTTACTTGAAAAACCTTCAATAATGTTAGAATGTTACAGCCTCCGCTGAGGAGGTCTTATGACCGAAAAATGTCTACCTGGAGTTGTTTCCCTTACTTGGAAAATGAATAAAATAATATTAGCCATACATTTTTAAAATGATCTTTTTTATACGCACCTCTGAACTTTGGAATCCCCTTCTACAGTCTTGTTTTCCTCTTCAATATTGCTCCCAGTCTTTCAAGTCTAATGTACACCGTCACCTATTGACTTCTGTCTAGCGTCCATTTTATTCTAGTAACTCTTACGTTGTCAGTGGTCTAAGGACCTTGTAACGATCGAATGCTTTAAAAAAATACTTTCGACATTAACTTGACTAGTATCTTGTTAGCATATGATACATCCATTGGTATAGCCTAAAGAACAATGGGGACAAGCTACACTTGCCAGCCATACACTCAGAAAAGTTCAAAGAAGTACCATAATTCAATGAAGTCTTTAAGTGATGCTCAAGGAATCTAAAATATATAAATATACAATCTTTTGAATGTCTGCAAAGAATACATACAAATATTTATATTATACGTTGCCGTAATGCAGCGAGTTAGCAGAATCACTAGAGCGCTCAGAATCATTAGAGCTTTGCGCTTACTTTTCATATCCAGAGTTCAAATTCCGGTGAGGTCAATTTTGCCTTTCATCCCTTTCGGGGAAGTGATGGCGGGGTCAAATAAAGTGCTAGTTTTGTACTGGGGTCGATAGTATCGGTTAATTCCCTGTCCTATAAGTTGTTAGTCTTATGCCTAAACCGAAAACATTCATGCGTTACCGTATTTCCATTTCACACTTTATATGATGCTACGATAATAACAAATCGCAAAGCATCACATAAAGCTTCAGAAAAGTTTTCCATTGATTTGAACATCGCTTCTTTGTTTCCTTGCTGTTATTGTTTACAGTTGGATTGATTTTTCTTTATTATTTAACAGAAACTGTTGGCTGAGATGGTTTCTAACTTGCAATGCTTTCTTCATAATTCTGAAAGGAAAGGACATAGTTTCTGTACTACGAATGAACCGATGTCATTGCTTTAACAAGGCAGTGAGTTGAAAGAAACTTTGGAACGCCAGACCAAATGGTTTGGGGTATTCAGTTACGTTCCTGTATGTTGTGTATCTAGAAAAGTTTCAAAAATAAGAGAGAGAGAGAAAGAGGAGAGAAATGTGTCAATTGAGATAGAAATGGTTAAGAAGAAAGATGATTTTAACGTAGAGTTTTCCCTCGCTAAATATTGAACGAAGTAGGGGGATTGAGATGCAGGGAAAAGAAGCAGAGGAAAACTCTAGTTAATTGAAATGTAGGAAAAGAAGTAGGAAAACAGCGGGAAAACGAATAAGTAGAAAGGTGTAGTTGAAATAGTGAAAGATATTAAGTGAGAGAAAGGTTGAAGTATGTGATTAGTTGAATTTCGTTAGAAGTACATCAAGGAATTACTGTCAGATTTTCATAAATATATTAATTTATGATGACGGAAAACATAGTGAAAACATTGGCTGCAAAATCAGTTTCCTGAAATTTTGAAACATTTACAGAAGTATAAATACATTAGCCATGGTTCCGGGTTCAATCCCACTGCGTGGCACCTTGGGTAAGTGTCTTCTACTATAGCCTTGGGCCGACCAAAGCCTTATGAGTGGATTTGGTAGACGGAAACTGAAAGAAGCTCGCCGTATATATGTATGTGTATGTTTGTGTGTCTATGTTTGTCCCTCCAACATCGCTTGACAACCGATGTTGGTGTGTTTACGTCCCCATAACTTTGCGGCTCGGCAAAAAGAGACCGATAGAATAAGTACTAGGCTTACAAAGAAAAAGGCCTGGGGTCAATTTGTTCGACTAAAGGCGGTGCTCCAGCATGGCCGCAGTCAAATGACTGAAACAAATAAAAGAATAAAAGAAAAAGAATGAATTGTAAACTCTATTGCAGTAGTTCTCAACCAGGGTCCATACGACCGTCGGGTGGCGAGTGGGAGCATATAAGATTTTTTGTCAAAATTCTTGAGCAACATTTTTTTTTTGTATACAATTCCTAATAATATTCAATTAAAGAAATATAATTGGATATTTTAAACATCGAGTGGTACGGATGTCCACCAGAGTAAAATAGGAACGAAAGGGCTTCCATAGGCAAAAATAGTTGACAACCACTAATCTACATAATTTAAGACACTGAAAAATTCTTAAATGTTGGTAAGAAAAAGAAAGAATAAGGCATTGCCAAAACACTTGCTTTTTTGAGTAAGTTAATAAAAGTTTTTAATAATAATGGTTTTAAGTTTTTGGCTTACTTGACTGGTGTTTTATTTAGACGACCCCCGAAAGGTTGAAATGCAGCGTTGATCTCGGTGGGATTTGAACTCCGAACGTAAAGTTGGGGAAAAAATGCTTCTAAGTATTTTATTCCTCCTGCTAAAGATACTGTAACTCGTCACCTTTAAATAATTCTGTCAACAATAGATACACGGCTTTGAATTTTGAAGGGAAGGGCTAGTTGATTACATAGAACCCAGTGCTCAACTGATCTTTATTTTGTCGATTCCAAAGGGCAAAGTTGACTTCGACGGTATATGAACTCAGAACGTAAATCCCAAAGAAATTCCGCTGAGCATTTTATCCGGCGTGATAACGATTCATCCAGCTCGTCTCCTTAATAATGGTTTCAAATTTTGGCACAAGGCCAGCAATTTCGGTGGAGGGCGCCAGTCGATTAAATCGACCCCAGTGCACAAGTGGTACTTATTTTATCGACCCTGAAAGGATGAATGGCAAAGTCGACTTCGGTGGAATTTGAACTGTGTACGAAATGCCATTAAGCCTTTTGCTTGGCATGCTAACAATTCTGCCGGTTCACCGCCTTGTTACCGCCTTCATCATCATCATCATCATCATCATCATCATCATCATCATCATCATCATAATAATAATAATAATAATAATAATAATAATAATAATAATAATAATAATAACAACAATAATAATAACAATAACAACAACGACGACGACGACGACGACGATGATGATGATAAAAATAAAATTTAAACTAAAGTCAAGTTATATAAATCAGTCTAGAATATAGACAAAATGCTAAAGATGTATATAGTTAGCGAAACAGTTGAAAATGAGACCAGAAAACAAAAAGATAAAATAGATATATAAATGTCTGTGTATATAGGGGCAGGCGTGGCAAGAAGCTTGCTTCCGAACCACGTGGTTCCCGGTTCAGTTCCATTGCGTGATACCTTGGGCAAGTGTCTTCTGCTACAGCCTCGGGTCGACCAAAGCCTTGTGAGTGGATTTGGTAAACGGAAACTGAAAGTAGCCCGTGTGTGTTTGTTTGTTTTTTTTTGTGTCTGTACCTCCACCATCGATGTTGGTGAGTTTATGTCCCCATAACGTAGCGGTTCAGCAAATTTGACCGATAGAATAAGTACTAGGCTTACAAAGAATAAATCTTGTGGTCGATTTCTTCGGCTAAAACCCTTCTTAAAGCGGTGCTCCAGTATGGCTGCAATCAAATGACTGAAACAAGTAAAAGAGTAAAAGAACATATATGTGTCGCCGGTGAATATAGATGTAGAGAAACGTAAAGCAGATGTTTAAAGCGAGAGAAAAGCAATCAAATTAAGCTGCTGTAGATAACAATAGAAGTGAGAAAACAATTGCTGTGAACGAAAGAATGGAATCATTATATTCTGCAAAGTAAATATTTATTAATTACTCGGAGAAATTATTTTTGGCGAAAAAATTCATTTATGCTTTAAGAAACAATTTTATAAGGCTTTGTTTACTTTTTTTTTAATTCCATAAATATTCTTTTCTACTCTAGGCACAATGACCGAAATTTAGTGGGAAGAGGCCAGTCGATTAGACCGACCTCAGTACACAACTGGTACTTAATTTATCGAACCCGAAAGGATGAAAGGCAAAGTTGACCTCGGTAGAATTTGAACACAGAACGTAGCGGCAGACGAAATACCTATTTCTTTATTACCCACAAGGGGCTAAACATAGAGGGGACAAACAAGGACAGACATAGGTATTAAGTCGATTACATCGACCCCAGTGCGTAACTGGTACTTAATTTATCGACCCCGAAAGGCTGAAAGGCAAAGTTGACCTCGGTAGAATTTGAACACAGAACGTAACGGCAGGCGAAATACCGCTAAGCATTTCACCCGGCGTGCTAACGTTTCTGCCAGCTTGCCGCCTTAAAAATTCTATAAATATTAAACCATGTGGCTATGTGGTAAGAAGCTTGCTTTCCAACCATGTGATCTTGAGTTCAGTCCCGCTGCGCAGCACTTTGGGTGTTTTCTAATATAGCCCCAGGCCGAAAAAGCCTTGTAAGTGGATTTGGAAAACAAAAACTGAAAGAAGCCTGTCGTGTATATATATATATATATATATATATATATATATATATATATATACATATATACATTATGCTTATGAGGAATAGGTGTATCCTTGACTGTGTTTGGGTTCCCACCAGCACCGCTTGTCAACAGGTGTTGGTTCGTTTATGTCCTCGTTAGCTACCGGTTCAGCAAAAGAAAACGATAGAATAAGTAACAGGCTTTAAAAATAAATATCAGGGGTGGATTTGCTCGACTAAATCCTTCGAGGTTGTACCCCAGCATGGCCACAGTCCAAAGACTTAAACTAGTAAGAGATAAAAAATAAAATGATTAAACAATAATTAATTAGTTAATTTAATACAAGCACACGTTCTAATTTGCAGCAGCCTGTTTGAAATAAACATAGACATCATTATATTAAACAATTAATGAAATTCCAAGTGTTAGAAACAAATACAGTGCAAGTGAAAGTAACATTAAAATAAATTTAAATTTAATACTTTAAAGGAAATACAATAGAAAAAGTAAATGAAATTAAATTAGATTAAATTACCATAATAAAATACATAATTTATGTGTTTATACTTCCGTAAAGGCTTAAAGATGTCCTGATGTTAAATTATACTGACAATATTTCTACTAAAGAGCTGGCAGAAACGTTAGCACGCCAGGCGAAATGCTTAGCGGTATTTCGTCTGCGTTACGTTGTGAGTTCAAATTCCGCCAAGGTCGACTTTACCTTTCATCTTTTCGGGGTCGATAAATTAAGTACCAGTTACGCACTGGGGTCGATGTAATCGACTTAATACCTATGTCTGTCCTTGTTTGTCCCCTCTGTGTTTAGACCTTTGTGGGTAATAAAGAAATAAGTATTTCGTCTGTCTTTACGTTCTTTCATCCTTTCGGGGTCGATAAATTAAGTACCAGTTGTGTACAGGAATTGACCTAATCGATTGGCCTCCTCCCCGAAAATTTCGGGCCATGTGCCTAGAGTAGAAAACAATATTTCACTAAAGAAAGTTGGCGAGCTGGCAGAAACGTTAGCACGCCGGGCGAAATGCTTGCTGGTGTTTCGTCTGTCTTTACGATCTGAGTTCAAATTCCGCCGAGGTTGACTTTTCCTTTTATCCCTTTGGGGTCGATAAATTAAGTATCAGTTGCGTACTGAAATCGGTCTAATCGACTGGCCCCCTCCCCAAAAATTTTTGGCCTTGTGCCTAGAATAGAAAAGAATATTTCTACCAAAGAGAAGGTGACGGAATCGTTAAACACGCCGAGCAAAATGCTTCGCAGCATTTCGTCCGAGTCTGATTCCAAGTTCTGCCGTGGTCGATTTTGCCTTTCATCCTTTCGGGATCGAAAAAAGTAAGTAGCAGTTGAGGACTGGGCACGATGTAATCGACTGGCCCCTTCAGGCTTTGTGCCAATAGTAAAACGGGTTATGTGTGTGTGTGTGTGTGTGTGTGTGTGTGTGTGTGTGTGTGTGTGTGTGTGTGTGTGTGTGCGTGCGTGCGTTCTATTCGCCAGGAAATACTCAATCCATTGTAGAAGTTTCTACGGATTCCAACATTTGCCAATTTTGAGAGTAAGATATTATGGTCAACTCTGTCGAACGCTTTACTGAAGTTAAGATACATGACATAAGAGTTCGAACCTGTTCCCAAGACTTTAAGTACATCCTCAACGTTGCCTTTTGTTTCTGTTTGCCCATTGACTCACTGCATTTAGATCAGACTGGAGTTGAGTTCGGTTTTCCTTCATTGATGATTTGCTGGAGTTTAGTGTCATCAGCAAATATTTTCACTTTGCAGTGTTTTACGACGCTGGAAAGGTCATTTATGTAGATTATAAAGAGGAGCAGGCCCAAGACAGTTCCCTGAGAGACACCACTGGTGACTTTTACTGGGCTTGAGTGGACTCTATCGACCACAACATGTTGTGTTCTATTCGCCAAGAAATACTCAATCCAGTGTAGAAGTTTTCCACGGATTCCAACATTTGCCAATTTTGAGAGTAAGATATTATGATCAACCCTGTCGAACGCTTTACTGAAGTCAGAGTTCGAACCTATTCCCAAGGCTTTGAGTATATCTTCAATGTGGTGTAAGAGCTGTGTTAGACAGTCCCTGCCACAGCGAAAACCATGCTGATTTACATTTAGGAGTTTGTGGATTTCCAGGAAGCCAGTTATCCTTGATCTTACCACTCTTCCAAACACTTTAATGGTGTGGGAGGTGAGTAAGAGTGGGCGATAGTTGGCTGTGAGGTATCTGCTTCCCTGTTTGAAAACTGAGATGACAGACTGGGATAGGAGCTGTTTCGGTATATAACCTGAGTCTAAAGAATTTCTCCGGTGTTTGGTCAGAGGAACTGCAAGTTGGTGTCTACATTCCTTCAGGAGACTAGCGGGGAATCTATCAAGGCCTACAGTAGAATAGTATTTGACCTCATTTATTGCTGCTATGATGTCTGAGACAGTGAAGGTTATGTCTGAGATTTTATGTTGGGAATCAACTTCGTTCGTTTCGCTTCCATCAATATCGGTGGGATCACTAAAGACAGAGCAGTATTGTTTCTGCAGTATTTCTGCCATTTCTTTAGCATCGTATTGGAGAATGCCGTTATCATCGATCAATGGCCCAATGGGTGAGACAATGGTTCTATGCTTATTTGCATATAAGAATAGAACACTTTTGGGTTCTGTTTGATTTTTTTTTTTTTTTTGATTAGCCACTGTTCCTCTGCAGCTGTCTGATTTTCAATGGAGGTTTTCATGTTGGTCTGCAGATTAAGTTTTTCCAATTCCAGCTTTTTCATTGTTGTTGAATGTGGATGCTGTATGTGGGAGTAACTTAATTGGTTGGTTTTTTTATTGAGTCTTTTGATGCGCCAGATGAGTGGGGTTTTTTTCTTTCTAGGGAGCCGGTTTCTGTTTGTGTTAGTGGATTCGTAGGAGCGTGTTTTGAGCATGTATAGGTGACAATGTTCCCAAAGTGCTGCCATGCGGTCTCAATGTGAGTGGAACTGAGAGTGAAGGACCAGTCGATGAGGGACAGATCCTTTCTGATTGCTCCCCAGTCTGCTTTGTGGAAGTTTATGTTGTCAAATAAGTGCAGTGGGGTGAGATTGGCTGGTTTGGTTTTGATATGCCAGAAATTAAAATTGCTGAGTATCATGTCGTGGTCTGAGAGGAGAATTATTCAACTGAAATACTGTGAACGAAGCTAGAGTACTAGCTGGGTCAGGAAAAATTTATCCATTAAAGAGTAATTCTGCTGCTGTTGCTTTGTCTGATGTAGAGCATTTGCCTAACTTCAAGTATTTGTGGGCCAGTTTATATGAGAGAGGTTAAAATCACCCATCACTAGTATGTTTCCGGAGTTGTAGTTTTGAAGGAAGGACCTGATTTTGTTGAGGCACTCTTCAAAGCACTTTAGAGGTGTTTGGGGAGGCCTGTAAAGACCAACAATGATTATGTCTTTGGCCTTGTTGAATAGTGATATAGATTCATAATAGCCATTAGAAAATATGTCCTTGGCATCAACTGAAAAGGAGTCTTGAAGAAAGATGGCTGTTCCCCGCTATCCTTTATTTCGGTCTGTGCGATCTGCACGGATGATGGTGAAAGCTTTTATTTTCACCTCGGCATCCATATGTGTGCTGCTTAGGTGAGTTTCAGTAAGGATAAAGAAAGGGAAGCAATGTGCCATTTCGGCAAGCCAACTCTCTATGCATGGGATCTTCCATTTTTGAGCGATGAGTGATGGGTTGATGTCACGTACATTTAACAGAGGTAAGGGTAGTTTGATGTTTGCATTGTTCTAAGAGCTCAGTGTTATATTTTACGTTGTTCAGGGGTAGCAATGAGGGTAGTTTTTGTATGGAGCTATATATGTGTGATTTTCTAGTTGGTGGTAGGTGTGTGTTCCTTGTGTTTTGCATAAATGGTTGCTGATAGCTTGTTGAGTCTCTTAGCTTAGGTCGGCCTTCATATTTTCTAGATAAGTTAGTAAAAAAGAGTTGCCTCTTTGGTTTGCCACTTGATCAGATGATATATATCAGATGATATATCAGATATATAGTTCATGTTTATGTTATTTGGTATTATGATT
>NC_043003.1:94531099-94636099 GCF_006345805.1 Octopus sinensis
TGAGTTCGGTTATCTCAATGGCTAATTTCAAATACAAACATGGTACATAGTTACATAACACACACACACACACACACAGATATGCACACGCAAGGAGACAGAGGTGCATACATATACAAACATGCTCACACACACATACACAGAAAATACACAAACACGGATAGGCAAGCACATAAATATGCAGGATACGTACATACAGATGCACACACATACATACCTATGCATACACACACATATATACATACATACACATGCAAACACACACACATACATACGTACATGCATGCATATATAGGCACACACACTGACCCACACACACACTGACCCACACACATGCGCACAAACAAACAAAAGGGAACACAGTGTAAATAACGGACAGAGTCAAGACTATTGAAAAGGTTGCAAGACGCAACGAAAATAAGTGGAAATTTTACCGGTGAGTGTGTTAAATAATAAGGCACTAAAAGAGAATGACTCTCCCCAGACACAACAGAATATGCTTCAACACACGAACTCATATAAAGAATCTTGCAAACCAAATCCAAAAACGAAATAATTTCAAATAATTTAAATGTAATGTTTTTAGTGCAAAAACACCTGCTGTTTGTATGTATGCGTAGATGACTTGCTGAGTAAGTGCGGGTGCGTGTATGTGTGTATTATGCCTTTCTGTGTGTGTATACAGGCATATATATATTACATTGGTAAGAAAGTTCTTGGGCAAGTCATTGAAGCCGATCCAATGTAAACTGCACGTCAACTGGCGGTACAGTTTGGCGTCTCCCATGTCACGATCAACCACCTGCATTGTCTCGGCAAGATCGGCAAGCTTGGAAAATGGGTGCCACATGCATTGACTGAAGCGAACAAACAAGCATGTGTCACTGCCTGTCAAAGTTTGCTCGGATCTTTTCCTTTTGAAGGGTTAAGCTTAGGGGTGGGGGAAGAGTATATTTTTTTCTTAGCACATGTAAATAAACCCAATCTGTTTCTTAAACGAGGGACATATTCATACAGCACGGAATGTTTTCACCCCAAATGGAGGTCAGCAATTGGTTAAAATTGCCGAAATACTCGAAATTTCAGACAAAATATCTTACAAACTATAGAATTTTCTCAATAAAGCCAAGAAAAAATGATGTTTTATAAACACATTCTACCAGTATACGAAGTTAAAAAATTTCTAGTTAACTAGAAATTGTGTTGACATGTGCCGTTCAAAAGGAAAACATCCGTTTGCTCTGGCAAAGATTCGATTGGTTGGAGTCAGTAATCACTATGGATGAAAAGTGGGTATTGTACTCCAGTGTGAGGCGCAGACGATCCTGGTGTAGCAAAGGTCAACAGCCAAAACCTTCGCCAAAAGAACCGCTTGTGCAAAAGAAGATTATGATCTCAGTTTGGTGTGATCATGCTGGATCTTCTCCCATGTAAAACCAACGTTGACAAGGATGTCTACTGCGAACAAATTGACCGTCTAAAGATCGCGCTGGCTGAAAAATGCTCAAATTTGAAGAAGATAATTTACCACCAAGACAACGCGCCAACACATGGTGCAAAGAAGACGTCAGAGAAGCTGAAGGAGGCGGGCTGGGAGATTATGATGCACTCACCATATTCTCCTGACTACCACTTATTCTCTGCCTTGCAACGTGCGATTGGCAATACAGAGCTCGAAAACCAAGAAGATGTGAAATCATTCCTTTACGAATTTATTGATTCAAAGCCACGCGATTTCTGGATGAAAGGATTCAAAACTTTGCCTGAAAGGTTGCAAAAGGTGATTGATAATGAGGGTGATTGCCTTTTGGATTGGTTGTTCTTTGTTGTTCTTTTAATTGTTAATAAAGTGATGTGTTATTAGTGTCCAAGGACTTTCTTACCAAACTGATATGTATGTATATACATATCCCTTTTCTCTTTTACTTGTTTCTGTCATTTGACTGTGGTCATGCCTTAAGGGGTTTTAGTCGAACAAATAGACCCCAGGACTTATTCTTTGTAAGTCTAGCACATATATGTTATCGGCCTCTTTTGCCGAATTGCTATGTTACAGGGGCATAAACACACCAAGCAATGGTTGGGGCCAATAACAGACGTACACACATAAATACACGCACACACACACACACACATATCGATTATGATGATGATGATGATGACGACACGATGGGTTTCTCTCAGTTTCTTATTTCTTTATTGCCCACAAAGGGCTAAACATAGAGGAGACAAACAAGGACAGACAAAGGGATTAAGTCGATTACATCGATCGCAGTGCATAACTGGCACTTAATTTATCAACCCTGAAAGGATGAAAGGTAAAGCTGCTTAGATCAACCCAGTATGCAACTGGTACTTAATTTATCAACCCCGAAAGTCGACCTCAACGGAATTTGTACTCAGATGTAAAAACAGATGAGATACCACTGAGCATTTCGCCTGGTGTGCTAATGTTTCTGCCAGCTCACTGCTTTCACACCCTCCAATATTAAAATAGTGAGGTCACTTTAAACACTTTCATCATACAGGATGGTCCAAACTGGATTGTCTTTCATCATAGGTCTGTTTAATCAAGGTTCACTCAAAACTAAATAAACAAGTAACTAACACCAAGTCAATGAGAGTACCACCTCTATGTGGCAATTCGATGTGCTAGAAATAGCAGTCAGATCCCTCTTGAATCACACTGACCTGTTAAAAAAGGGAAGGACATTGCATAATGTAGTTCTAGATGTACAGTGACTGAAATAAAAATTTAAAAAAACAAGATAGAAGTGATTGGAACACCTTTTCTCAAATTACTGTCTAATCAGGGCCAAGCTGGAACTAAACAATGCTGCTGCTGTTGTTGTTGTTGTTGTTGTTGTTAAGCAACAAGACGGGTAAGGGTGATTAGGTGATGGTCTAGGGCTTAGGGGCGGGAGACCCCAGACCTTGGAAAAAAAAAAGCTTTGGTCATCTTATAGTCGAGGGCTCTTTGTTGACGCCCGACACCACTGGGAGGTGGCCCTCGAAGTCACTGGAAATGGAGATCTCCAGGTCCAAATTCTTGGACGACTGCTGCTGCTGCTGCCACTGCTGCTTCTACTACTACTGCTACTACTACTATTGCTACTACTACTACTACTACTACGACTACTACTACAACTACCCTTACAACCACCTTCACCACCACCACCATCACTACTACTACTACTACTACTACTACCATTAATTGTAATAAGAAATACTTCTAACATCAACATCAAAAGCATCATCACCAGCAACAATCCCTTTATCATGACTACTACTACTACTACCACCACCACCACCACCACCACATCCTCGCTGTCATGGCCACCTACATTACCATAACAACTACCACCACCTCCACCATCATTATCATATTACCAAAACTACTACTACTACTACTACAGCCCCCTTCCAGCACCTCCAGCATCATCATCACCACCACCACTACTGCCACCGCCATCATTGTTGCAACTACTACACCACCATCACTATGTGACTACCACCACCAGTACTCTACAACTACTACAGCCACCTATTCTACTAACATTACTACAGACATCACCACTATCACAACTACCACCACCACAACCACAACCATCACCACCACCACCTCTAAAATAACTTAGATATCAACAACTCAACAATCTTCTACAGAGTTTTTGGAATTTTCTTTTTACATCAGACGAGATATTTGTTATTTTCACTCTTATCCGTCTCTCTCTCTCTCTCTCTCTCTCTCTCTCTCTCTCTCTCTCTCTCTCTCTCTCTCTCTCTCTCTCTCTCTCTCTCTCTCCCACCCTCTCTTTCTATGTCCTTCTCTGTTTCTGGCTCCAAATTGAATTCTATCTCTCTTTCATCTTTTTTGCTATATATATATGAATACATATACATACATACATATATACATACATATATATATATGTGTGTGTGTGTGTGTATCATCATCATCATCATCATAATTATCATCATTGTTTAACATCCGCCTTCCATGCTGGCATGGACAGGATGATTTTGACAAGAGCCTGCCAGCCAGGTAGAAGCCTGCACCAGACTTCTGTGACTGTTTTGGCAGGATCTTTACAGCTAGATGCCCTTCCTAACACCAACCACCCAGCAGAGTGGACTATTTGTTTTTTACATGGCACAAGCACAGGTGAATTTTGGTAAGGTTTTTACAGCTGGATGCCCTTCCAAATGCCAACCACTTTACAGTGTGTACTGGATGCTTTTTAACTGGCACCTGCACTGACAGGGTCACCAAGTAATCTGCAAGACAAAAATCTTTTGAGAGGAGAGGGGACAGTGGAGGAAGTGATCTTGTGTCAGATGATGAAAGATTATAGTGAGACAGAGAGATAGAAATAGGTGTCTTGCAGTAGAGAAGGTACAAGATTACCCAGCTAGAGAGAGAGAGAGAGAGAAGGAATGAAGACAGAAACAGGTGTGTTGCTGCAAAGGAGATACATGGTTACTCAACCTGAGGGAAGTGCAGGAGAAGGAGAGGAAAAATAGGAGGCATCAGGATAGGGATAGTAGCAAGGTGCCAGGCATACTCCTAAGGGACAGGAATCAGAATATAAACGGGATGGTCGAGGAAAGGCAGAGAGAGATATAGATGGTAGCAAGAACCAGGGCATACCCTTCAGGTTTGAAGGTCATAATATGTGGCAGGATATTGCCAAAGAAGCATGATTAGAGAGTGGGGAAGGAAAGTGAGTGGTGAAAACCTGGGCATATAGAGCCAGGGCCAGGGCTACCGGATAGCAAAGTCTGTGAGGACAGGTTTGGGTAGTGAGAGGTAGGCATAGTGCATGAAGGAAAAAATGTGAGGAAGAGAAGAGATGTAGATTGGTTTGTTGGGGTAAGGTGTGTGAAAAGTTTTCGTGTTATGTGTGGATGGAACCTACAGGTTGGGGGCTAGCAGATAGCAATGATACAGTGAGACAGGGCCAAGAGGACAGGATTAGGGAGTGGAAGGTAACCATAGTGCATGAAGTGGAAATATAAGGAAGAGAAGAGATGTAGAGATGCAGTTTGGTTTGTTGTGGTAGGGTGTGTGAGAAGTTTTCTTGTTATGTGTGGGTGGGACACACAGCACTTCTAGAATTCACTTTCACTGATGTGGGCAGGTTTTCTCAAGAACCTCACGTTTTGGTCTATTGTCATTTCCTCCATGGGGCCCACTTCATCCCGCATCTTCCTGGGCCTCCCACTTTCATGAGTATCACCCACTTTCAATGATCGGCATTTCTTTATGCAGCTGTCCTCATTCATACGCAGCACATGTCCAAACCAACATAGTCTTCTCTCTTGAATGCTACATTTGATTCCTCTTATGCCCAACTTTTCCTTCAGTACTTTGCATTTTGTTGTTGTACATGCACACTGATGTTGCACATCCAATGGAGCATACTACCTACATTTCTCTCCAGTCTACTCATGTCTTCTGCATTCAGAGCCCATGTATCGCTACCACAGAGTATAGCCATTCACACACAAACATCATACAGCCAATCTTTCACTCTGAGAGAGAGTCCTTTTTTCGCCAACAGAAGTAGTAGCTCTCTGAACTTCCTCCACCCTATTCTTATTCTAGAAACAATACTTTCAGAGCATCCTCTACCACAAGAGAGCCTCCTAAACACTTGAGAGAATCTAAGTCCAGTGTGCTCTTAGTGCTTATTGTTCCTGCACATCTACCACAGACAAAGACGACTTTATCTATCAATTTACTTGTGATGCCACTGTACCTCATATGTGTCCATAGTTTACACTGGGTGCAGAGAATGGAATTTCTTCCAAGTTATACATTGAGCAGGGCCAGTTACATGACAAAAAGAGGGTCTTATCTTCTTTCTTACTAACAACAACTTTGGTCCTCGCTCAGTTAACTTTAAGGCCTCTTGATTCCAGGTTTTGTTTCCATACCTGGAATTTCTTCTCCAATTCTTCCAAAGATTCTGCAATAAGAGCAAGGTCATCAGCATATAGCAGTTCCGATAGGCATCAAGTTTTGAATTCCTCTGTTATGGCCTGGAGAACTATAATGAATAAGAGTGAGTTGAGAACTGGGCTTTGGTGAACCCCTACTTGTACACATAAAAATAAATATTTACAATGAATTTAACAGTTTTGTGTTTTTTATTATTTTTTTTTTTTTGAATGGCTACATGGCTCTTCCAAGAGTCAGTTTCAATGTGTATTTTCAACCCTAGTCACTTGCAAAATATATGTGCAGACAGACAGGAAGATAGATAGAAAGATAGATAGATAGATAGATAGATAGATAGATAGATAGGTAGACAGACAGACAGACAGTTAGATAGATAGATAGATAGATAGATAGATAGATAGATAGATAGATAGATAGATAGATAGATGCGTGTGTATATATTTGATTAATGAGAGAGACGGAAGATGGACTTGTGTCTTAGATGGGCACTTTCTAGGTGCAATCCCATGGCCTTTCATGACCAAAGGGAAGTGGGGTCTTACACACTGCCCCTACCCTATGACAAGGCATATCATACTGTAATGCCTGGTAAATTAACATGATGTGTCTCTGTAATATGCGGATTCTCAGGTCCCTAATATGTGCAACTGTGACACTTACAATCTTTGTTAGAAAGCATGCATATTTTACAAACCTTCCTAAGTACCACTTTCAAAATGCCACTCTTTGATCCAGATCGTCTTCATTGTGAGAATGGACTATTCTTGGAATGTACTTTTCCTGGTGGTACCACTTCAAAATGTGATTTTGAAATTCCTGTTCTATGACTTGATTGTTGCACAGATTTTCTTGACTTCTGGCAAGACATTTCTAGTACCCATTCTTGTTTTCTGGGGCTCATTGATGTCCGAGGTCATCCAGAACATCTTAGGTGGACATCCACAGCAGTTGCATCTGCTTCGAACTAATTACTGATCAAAGTGATGGTAAGTCACATACATGTGCACTTTTATTGCACTTACTAACTTCCAATAGCACTTAAGGATAAATTTCCTTTGTTCAAAGCTTAGTCCAATTTCCTTTATTATTCCTAATAAGTTAAATGTAACAGGAAATGAAAATCGAGTTGACAGCAGCTGTCAAAGTGCATATGCACTTTCTGAGGACATCTGTGTGCGCGTGTATGTGTGTGTGCATGTGTATGTATATATATATATATATATATATATATATATGTTATTATATATGTATGTTTGTATGTATGTATATTATATATGTATATATATATATGCATATGTATATATATATATGCATATATATGTATGTATGTATGTATATATATATATATATATATATATATATATATATATATATATATATATATATATATATAGGGAGAATTCACAAAAAAAACAAAAGACGAAGACGGATGGTGTAGAAAACAAACAGATGTATTAGTATAACACTCGGGAATTGAAAAAGTCTTTAACATTTCGAGCCTATGCTCTTCCACAGAAAGGAACACAGAAAGAAACAAGGAGAGAAAAAAGATGTGTGTAGTGGCTACTGATCTATCATTGTGATATATACACTACCGTCAGAAATTAATTAGCACCCTTGATTTGCTCTTCACTCAACGTATGTGCTGTCACCTAGTGGCCATATCTCGAACTATTGCTTTGTTGCGAGTTCACTGTTGCGCAGAACGATGACGTAACTTTGTTTGCAGAGCAGTTTGAGAGTCTACAGCCTTATGATGTTGACATAGCAGTGCAACAACAACTTGGAGTGCGGATGCAGACAAATCTTCCTTTGTTTAATAGATATAGGTAGCGCCTCGCAAGGACCGAAATCACACCATACTAAGTTTTCTCATCACGTAAGACGTTTTGAACAGCTCATAGGTTAATTGATTTAACCTATTTAATGTAGAAATTTGAGAAGTGCTAATTAATTTCTGACGCAAGTGTATATATATATATATATAGCTCATAGCAGCGAACCACAGAAACATTGCCAAAGCAGACTTTGGAAACCAATACAACTCTCAAGTTAGTCAGATCCTTCTAACCCTTGCCAGCATGTGGAAAATGGACGTTAAATGGTGATGATAATATATATATATATATATATTATGCAGATACAGATACATTATGTTCCTCTCTGTGTATGCGTCTTTCTCACTATCACATACTCCCAATCTCTTTATCTCATATTCCTCATGATGTTCATCAGTTCCTCACAGTCATCAATAACCAATAATCACAAGAGATTACGATCGTGATAATCTCACAAAATTCAAAACCACATCTTAATTATTTTCCTTCTTTTTAGTAATCATTTATTATAATGATTTTTCTTTTTAAATATTTTCTCATCCTGGTTTTTGTTTAACAGACAACAAACATGTTGTGTGTTGTTTTTTTCTTTTTTGCGATTTTGATGTCTCTTTTTCTTTGAATTTCTGTTTAACATTTAATTATCTATCTTCATCTTTTCCTACTTTTCCTATTTTTTAATCTTTTTTCGATTATGTGTATTTATTGTCGTCAAGAGGCAGTACCATGGCCAATGAGGTAAATCCAAGGCGTGGTTACTTCGAGTTGAAAATTATTATTATTTTCGTTGTTGTTGTTGTTATTGTGTCTAACCTCAATTTTTGTACTTTAATTTGTCTTATTCTTTTAGTCTGATATTAAAGGTCAAAATCAGTAGAGCAACAGCTAAAAAAAATGGCAGTAGACTAGCAGAATCATTAGAAAATTGAACAAAAAAAAATGCTTATCAATATTTGTTCTAACTCTTTAGATTCTGAGTTCAAATATCACCATGGTTTATTTTGCCGTTCCATCTTCCAAGGTCAATAAAATAGAGTACTAATCAAGAGCTGAGGGTGATAGTATCAACTAATGCCCCTTCCCTCAAAAATTTTTGGCTTTCTGCTTAAATTATAACCATTAATATTGTTGCTGTTGTTGTTGTTGTTAGAGAGAAGTGGCATGACTCAGTGGTTAGAGTGTCAGGCTCACAATCATGAGGTAGTGAGTTTGATTCCCAGAACAGGCGTGTTGTGTTCTTGAACAAGACACTTTATTTCATATTACTCCAGTTCACTCAGTTGTAGAAATGAGTTGCGTTGTCACAGGTGCCAAGCTATATCGGCCTTTGCCTTTCCCTTGGATAACATCAGTGGCATGGAAAGAGGAGGCTTGTATGCATAGGCGACTTTTGGTCTTCCATAAGCAACTTTGCCCAGATTTATGCCTCAGAGGGTAACTTTCTAGGTGCAATCCCATGGTCATTCATGACCAAAGGGGATCTTGTTATAGAGGGTGGCAATCTAGCAAAACTGTTAGAGCATCAAAGAAAATTCCTTATAGTATTTGTTCTAAATCTTTATGTCCTGAGTACAAATCTTTTAGAGGTCAAATTTTACATTCATCTTTTCAAAGTACCACTCAAATACAAGGGTTGATGTTATTGACTAATCACCCTTCTCTCTCTCCCTTAGAAATTACTCGTCTCATACCAAAATCAGAAATAATAATCAGTTTCAAATTTTGGCACAAGGCCAGCAATTTCGGGGCAGAGACAGATCGATTACAATGACCCCAGTGTTCAATTATCACTTATTTTATCGACCCTGAAAGAATGAAAGGCAAAGTGGACCTCAATGGAATTTGAATTCAGAATGCACAGATGGATGAAATACTGCTAAACATTTTGCCCTGCATGCTAGCAATTCTGCTAGCTCAATACCTTAAAATCAGAAATAATTATTATGATTATTTCCTCTTCCTCATCATCATCATCAACCTTCTTTCTGATTCTTGCTTTTCAATTTTTTTTTTTATAAAAAAATATTTTTTAGCATTGAAATCAGTAACCTGTTTTAATAATTGGTTGTGTTAAACCAATTAATGCCAGAATTTTCAATTTCTTTCAGATTAAAACAGTTGATAAATTCTCCTTTGTTACAATGGTTTTCAGAAATGTCAACAACCAGGCCTTTTTCTTGCGAATAATGCTAAAACTTGAGAGCAGGAGCCTGGGTGAGAGAGAAGTGGGTGCAGTTCCCTTCTCATTGTCATGGTTGTGGCTGCCATCATCATCACCCTTAATGTGAATGTCACTATCTTTGTAATCATCATCATCATCATCATCACTGTCACCATTGTTACCTTCATCATTATCATCATCATCGCTATCACCATTATCATCCTTAGCTCACTACAAATCAATGCAGGAAGTTCACAGACACCCACAACCAAAGCAAATACATCAAGAATGAAATACCTACTTGTTATGGCAGGAAACTCCAGCCCTCACAGACCCTTGCAACTCTGTGTACAATTACCTTCAACCCCCCCCCCAATATCCAGACATACACAACACAGCAGAACACTACAACAACAACAGCAACATCTTTAAAATGCTATCTCTCAAACTCAATTCATACAGATGTTAAAATAAAACATTTATACAAATCAAACCAAATTCAACGACTGGCCCCCATGCCAACCTTCCTTCAATGGACACTAAACTCTGCTTGTGAAGACCTGTTGGGGCAAGTGAAATCAAAATTGAACCAAATTCAATGAGTGGCACCCGTGCCAGTGGAGTGCTAACAGCTCCTTCTGAGCGGGATCACTGCTAGAGCAGCTGTCTGGCTTCTGTGCCGGTGGCATGTAAAAAGCACCATTTGAGCGTGATCATTACCTGCATCACCTTACTAACACTTGTGCCTGTGGCGCGTGAACAAAACATTTGAAGTCGTTGCCAGTGCCACTGTACTGACTCCTGTGCAGGTGGTACATAAAAAACACCCAGTAGCGTCTGACTGGCCCTTGCGTCGGCGGCACATAAAAGCACCCACTACACTCTCGGAGTGGTTGGCATTAGGAAGGGCATCCAGCTGTAGAAACTCTGCCAGACTAGATTGGAGCCTGGTGCAGCCATCTGGTTCACCAGTCCTCAGTCAAATCGTCCAAACCATGCTAGCATGGAAAATGGACGCTAAATGATGATGATGATGATACTTGGTATTAACTGCTGCCAATAAAGCTTAATTAACCTTAAGGATTATGCTAGATTGTGCTCAATGGTATTAAACACAAAAATGGGGAATAAGCTATTTCTGACCAGGATATTACAGGATATAACAACATATTATCCCAAATATAAAGTCAATATGGTATTCATAAAATGGAATTTGCATAAACTGAGATCTGTATAATGATGACCTGTCAAGGATTCAAGAAAATCACTTATTATCTTGAAAACTTCTTTCACTGTTTAGAAGAATCACAGAACTCAGAATTTCCTAGCAAAATTGCATTATTTGTATTAATGGATTTCTCCAAGATATTTGGCATTATCAGCAGAAGAATCATGATAGATATCTTGTTGAATTATGATTTTCCAGAGGAGATTGTCAAAGCTATTACTATCACGTATGAAAACCCCTTACACTTTGTGGGGGTGGTTTGTACATATCTATGCATTGTGTATCGAGTGTGCTACCTGCAATAAACCAGTGTCTTGTCTAAAAAGAGATTCATTTCTTATATACTCCTTAGAGTCCGTTGGTCTTGTGGCACTTACACTTCTACCTCATTTCTATACACTGTGTCACTCACTTGACAAGTCTACCTTACCTACTTATAATTTTGCTGCCATTCTGGAATCTAAAGTAATACAGAAATAGACTGGACAATTGAGGAGAGAGTGAAACAGGCCAAGAAAACTGTTACACTGTTCTCAGTATTATATGTAGGAGTGTGAGGTATGGTCTTCAACTAGACAAACACATGGCATCTCTAGTCGAGCAACTCGATCCCGGGACTTATTCTTTGTAAGCCCAGTACTTATTCTATTGGTCTCTTTTGCAGAACCGCTAAGTGACGGGGACATAAACACACCAGCATCGGTTGTCAAGCAATGCTAGGGGGACAAACAGACACACAAACATACACGCACACATATTTATATATATACATATATACGACGGGCTTCTTTCAGTTTCCGTCTACCAAATCCACTCACAAGGCATTGGTCGGCCCAGGGCTATAGTAGAAGACACTTGCCCAAGGTGCCACGCAGTGGGACTGAACCTGGAACCTGTGGTTGGTAAACAAGCTACTTACCACACAGCCACTCCTGCGCCTATGTGGATTTTTATAATAATAATTGAGAAAGATATTAATCCATCTTTGAATTACAAACATTTTAGAATCCAGTGCTTAGTCATGTTTTCCTTTCTGTTTTTGGCTCAGTATGGAAGATGAATCTGTGGGGCATTGCCTTCATAGCTCTCATCATCACCAACACAGCTGAGACTGATGTTGTTGAAGACTTTTTTGAATAGTTGCATGTTGGATGCAAAAAAAAAACCCCAAAACAGGAAGGTTATTCGAGTATTTCTGAAATGGAAAGTCTGCTAACTGTGGTTAGATAGAGATTGACATGTTATAGGTGATGAGAAGAGGATAGATTAGTGAGCCAAAGAATTTTATTGGAGATGGTGCAAGATCAGCTAGCTCTAAGGAGTAGATGACAAGTAAATACCATTTTGAATAGGAGACTATTCAAAGTAACTTTTTCAGCCACTATCAGGAAGCTATTTCTTTACTACCCACAAGGGGCTAAACACAGAGAAGACAAACAAAGACAGACAAACAGATTAAGTCGCTTACATCGACCCCAGTGCGTAACTGGTACTTAATTTATCGACCCCGAAAGGATGAAAGGCAAAGTCGACCTCGGCGGAATTTGAACTCAGAACGTAAAGGCAGACGAAATACGGCTACGCATTTCGCCCGGCGTGCTAACGTTTCTGCCAGCTAGCTCACTTATCCATTGTACAGAGCTGTTTCTTATGACAATAGTGAGCTATAGCTGCACTGTCTGCTTAGAGCTAGAACTTGACTGCTGAGAGTTACATATTATGAACAGGGATTAAATATATCACTGGATATGATTTAAACTGCTGATCTCTCAATTACTTGTCTGATATTTTATTAATACAGACATCAGTTCATTGAATGGTAATGGCAACAACCTCTATTTTTACTATAATTGAGCAATCTTATGTCAATTAAACTGCTACTCTTGTTTCTGTTGTTGTCATTTATGTATCTAATCTATCATTATTTTTTCTTTCTGAAGCATTGGTCAGCTTGGCTTTATAAAAATCTGACACAGAATTAGCCAATCAATAACCTAGGATAACCTCTCATGTTCACTCACCCAGACTATACGATGTTAGCTATGTTTATTCAAACTGAACGCCATCATGTCCATCAATGTTCAAGCTGTGACCATATCCTTTTTATAATGGTCCTGCTGTTTGAGGTTGGCGTTCATAAATTGCAATTTGTGTAGACTGATGATTTTAGTAATGTCCTGTCATAGATTCAAGAAAACCATTTACTGCTTTAAAAAGTTCTATGCAGGGATGGTTAGTAATAAAAATATAATTACTGGATTAATCCTTGTATGTACATGTGTATGTGTGTATGTATGTATGTATGTATGTATGTATGTATGTATGTATGTATGTATGTATGTATGTTTTGTTTTATGTATGTGTGTGTGTTCATTTGTTTTTTTTTGGTTGGTTTGTTTGCTTGTTAGTTTGCTTGTTTGTTTGTTTGTGCAGCACTTTTCTCTTTCATTACTGTTATTATTCTCCCATCTAACCAAAGTTTTGATTCTAAACTGAAACTTCATTTTTTTTTTTTTCATTTTTTTTAGGCATAAGGCCTGAAATTTTATGTGAGCAGATTTAGTTAAAAACATCAAACCCAGTGCTCAACTGGCATTTATTTCATGAACCCCGAACAAATGAAAGACAACTGGAAGAAATGATGCTAAGCATTTTGTCCAGTATGTTAACAATTCTGCCTGCTTACTACATTCTAAACTGAAGCCATATTGAAGTCCCATCAGTTATGTCACAAATGAATAATGGGAAAGAGCATAATATATTATATTCCCATAATGCATCTTTGTGTCAACTGTGGCTTTTTTATTCCCTTTTTTCCTAAATCAAAATGTTGCAGACATTGAAACACAAATCTGGGATGGCAAACATTCTTTTACCATAGCTCGAAAAGTAGAACTATAGAACATTCTGCTTCCATGACTGGAATAACTGAATATCCTACTCTGTTAAGAAATGTAGTAACATATCTATTTTTATTATTCTTATTTTCTTAATATTTTGCTTTCAGAAATATTAAGATTTTCTAATCTAAAAATACTCAAATCTAGAGATTCATAGATCTAAAGGACTCTGATCAAGAGGTTGATAGACTTAGAGTTTTTACAAACCTTGATGTTCATAGATTTAAAGATTTAGAGTTTTACAAACATTGGTGTTCGTAGATTTAAAGATTAAGAGATCTAATGTATTGTAGTTTTAAAGTGGGTCAAAGAAATATCCAAATGTGTATAGTGTGTGAATAAATCAGAGGTTCATGACATAAATAGAAATCCTCACTGAATGTTGCTGATGTTCAATTTGTTGTGTCAATATAAATGCATTCTTTTAAGGCAGCTAGCTGGCAGAATTGTTAACATGCTGGGCAGAATGCTTAGCAGCATTTCGTCTGTCTTTACATTCTGATTTCAAATGTCTCTAATGTCAACTTTGCTTTTCATCCTCTCTGGATCGATAAAATAAGTACCAGTTGAACATTGAGGTTGATGTAATCAACTTACCAACTCCCCCAGAATTGCTGGCCTTGTGCTAAAATTTGAAACCAATATAAATGTATTCTTTACAACATCTGGTCTGACACTTCCCTGTTCTGAATTCTTGTTGTCAAATGGTTTATTTTCTTATTTACTATTCTGAGATTAGCAATAATGGTTTTAAGGAGTTTTGAGGAGAAAGGAAATGGTTAATATCAACACTTATGGTCTTGACTGCTACTTTATTTTATCAATCCCAGAGAGCTGAAAGGTAAAGCTAACCTTAACTGGATTTGAACTCAGAGAGTAAAGAGCCAGAACAAATGCAGCAAAGATTTTTTCTGTTACTCTAACAATCCTGCCAGTTTGCCACCTTCCAAGATCAGTAATAAACCTTTCTACTATAGGAACAAGGCCAGCAAGTTAAGGGGAGGGGACTAGTTGATTACATTGACCCCAATGTTCAATTGGTATTTAATTTACTGACCCCAAAAGGATGAAAGGCAAAGTTAACCTCAGCAGAACTTGATCTCAGGGCATAAAGATGAACAAAATGCTGCCAAGCATCTTGGCCAGTGTGCTAACAATTCTACCAGCTCAATGCTTTTTCAAGATCAGTTATAATAAAATTAAGTACCAGTTACCTAAAAGGACCCTTTGAATAAATTTCTATATTTTCAGCATCTTCTTCTGTGTAAAACTGCCATAGAACCTTCTCAAACTAAATACAAAATAATTCTTTTGGGAGACTGAATTTTCATATTACTATTTCGTCATTATCATCATCATTTAGCATCCGCTTTCCATGCTAGCATGGGTTGGACGGTTCAACTGGGGTCTGGGAAGCCAGAAGGCTGCACCAGGCCCAGTCTGATCTGGCAATGTTTCTACGGCTGGATGCCCTTCCTAACGCCAACCACTCCATGAGTGTACCAACCACTCCGTAAGTGCATCAACCACTGGTTGTATTTATAAATCAACCAGTGTTGTATTTATAAATCTAAAAACAGTAATATATAAAGATTGAATTGAAAAACACTTTGGGATAAAAAAAAGTCGAAGGCTGCCCAAGTGACTTTTCCATGCAAATGGGATTTTCAGTGCAATATTTTCAAACTATTCTTTATAGCTTTATATTTACTTCAAGATCCAGTTTCAAAAAGGAATTATTTCGCATTCTCTTGAAAGTTCATAAATACTTATGACATCAACAAAATACAAAATACTTTTGAAAGTAGATATCAGCAGATATCAATATGCTTCCTTTCATATACCACTATATACTCAATAAACAAAGAATAATTGGAATTATGGTCTTAGTTAAATGTTTGCAACACAGCATTCAGACTGGCAGTATGTCTAGTGATATAGAACCAAGTGTAATAGATGCCATTTTCTATAATGTATTGTTCTTATTTTTCACTCCATGTGAAAGGATTTTGCTTTTATTTTATGATTTATATTGCAGAACATCTCCATTAGAATATTAATTCAGAATATAATATTTCTTAATCTCATTCCATCAGATTTTTCAATACGATATATTGCATCTTATTCACACAATATAGTTTTTGCTGTTGTTTAACTCCAGGACAACCCTGATGAAATAGACTGTGATCAAAGACAATCTGTCTATGACTATCCATTCCATTTGGAGACATCTAGGATTACATTATCTAAAGTCTATCCTTTCCAATTTCTTTTTAAGATTGAGTGTAATTTGAGGATGTTTAACATGCTATTTCTAGCAAGTTGAGTGACAGGGTAAAAGCTTATTTATTGATTCATTACAGTATAGTTGTCTCTACATCTGAGCACCATAAGGGGAATGTAGTTTTTAAGCTCCTGCAGTGCTTAGTCTACATTAACAGTTTGATTCCTAGTCTATCCTTTCCAATTCACCTCTTATGTTAGCAAATTTAGAAACAGAATATACTAACGCTTTTCTAATCCTTGTGACTATGTCTTAGGTATCATAGCTATTGCTACAGTTCCAGACGCTCACCTGTTTTCTAAAGGCTGTGCAAATCAGCACCTCTTCCTCTTATAGCTAAGGGAAGAGTTTGACTCAGTGCAGCAAGCTAATAAAAGTGTCATTACTTTTATAGCACTGCCATTATACTCCCTTGTAATACCTACTTAGGTTGACAAGGCAATAGGAAAAAATATCTTAAAATTTCTTAAGGAAGGGCACATTACAACCTTCAGTGCCAGGAAAAAAAATTACCAAATATTGGCTGTTATTTAATGTATATCAGCTTCTCCATATCCGTAAATATTCTCCAGTGCAAGCATGTGGCTTACTGGTTAATGTATTCAGCTCATGATTGTAAGGTCGTGTGTTCAACTCCTGGTAGCATGTTGTGTCCTTGAGCAAGACATTTTATTTCACCTTGTTCCAGTTCACTCAGCTAGCAAAAATAAGTTGTACCTGTATTTCAAGAGGTCAGCCTTGTCACATTCTGTCATACTGAATCTCTTTCATAACTACATTAAGGGTACACATGCCTGTGGAATGCTCAGCCACTTGAACATTAATTTTAGGAGCAGGCTGTTCCATTGATTGGATCAACTGGAATCTTTATCATCATAACTGACAGAATGCCAGTAAATATTCTCCAAAATCATGTGTAGTAGCAAGTTTATTTGCCTTGAAATATTACTTCATCCTTTTGCTACCATATTTCTATTGAAATACACTACTTTTATTTCAATTATTTTTTAACATAACAAAGAACTTAGTAAAATAACTCTATTGTTATTAAGCTAGTGTTTGAAACATAAATTGACATGAAATTTTGACAGACGTATTTAATTTAAATAATTTAAAAACAAGAGGTTTGTGTTATAGAACAAAGGACAATCTCAGGTAGTTTGGTATCAAAAAGGTTAACAAACTATATAAAGATGAAATGATATCATTATTATTATTATTATTATTATTATTATTATTATTGTTATTATTGTTCTTATTATTATTATTATTATTATTATTATTATTCTTTGTTTTGTATTCTAAACAATATTACATTGTACCGTATTTTAGGATGATGCCATCACTGCAGGCATAAGACCACCCAGTACTAAAAACCTATATATCTTTGACATAGTATAAACAATGCAGTACACATCTACAACTACGAATCTTTTTCATTCTGCGTAGTTAACATTTCTTTATGTTTCAATGTTTCCAATCCTTCTTTTTTTTTTTTTTATTTGCACTTCGATAGTTCAATATGATTTTGGTATTTTAAATTGTCTTCTGACTCTATTTCCTCCTCTCTGTGTCTCCTCTCAACAATTTAATTTCCCAGTAATTATTTTTTTTTTAAAGTCTGCTACTTATTCTATCACTCTCTTTTACTGAACCAGCAAGTTAAGGGGGTGTAAACACACCTACACTGGTGGTCAAGCACAGACATAAAGACACACTTACACACACACACGGATATCATCATCATCATCATCATCGTTTAACGTCCATGCTAGCATGGGTTGGACAGTATATATATATAGAAGGCGGTGAGCTGGCAGAAACGTTAGCACGCCGGGCGAAATGCGTAGCCGTATTTCGTCTGCCGTTACGTTCTGAGTTCAAATTCCGCCGAGGTCGACTTTGCCTTTCATCCTTTCGGGGTCGATAAATAAAGTACCAGTTACGCACTGGGGTCGATGTAATCGACTTAATACCTATGTCTGTCCTTGTTTGTCCCCTCTGTGTTTAGCCCCTTGTGGGTAGTAAAAAAAAAAAAATATATATATATATTAAACATGTGGAGGCGCATGTATATATATATATTAAACATGTGTTAGGGCAGCGGACTCGCGGTCGTAGGATTGCGGTTTCGATTCCCAGACCGGGCATTGTGAGTGTTTATTGAGCGAAAACACCTAAAAGCTCCACGACGCTCCGGCAGGGGGTGGTGATCCCTGCTGTACTCTTTCACCACTCTTTCTCCCACTCTTTCTTCTGTTGGCCTGCTCGCTTAGCCAGCGGGGTGGCGTCATTCGAAGGCTAAAACAATGCGAACGCATTGTGACCAGCGATGTGTAACTATATCTGATGGACTGGTCGGTCACGTGATCACATGTGATATTAAACATATATGCATATATATATAATATAATATAATATAATATAATATAATATATATATATATATATATATATATATATAATATATATATATACACATATATATACAAACGTGTGTGTGTGTTTGTGTGTGTGTTGATATGCATATATGATGGGCTTCTTTCAGTTTCTGTCTACCGTATCCCCTCACAAGGCATTGGTCAGCCCAAGGTGATAGAAGACACTTGTCCAAGGTACCACTCAGTGGGACTGAACCATGTGCTTGGAAAGCAAGCTTCTTACCACACAGCCACACCAATGCCAAATGTCAAAATATTTACGAGTACCCTTTCTCCTTTCTCCTTTTCTGTTTCATTTTCTTCCTTCTTTTTTTTTGCAAATTTAACCCTTTATCATTCAGATTATTCTGTCACATGTAAGGCTTGTATATATTGTTTTGCATTAGTTATGCATTATCTCCTAGCTTTGAGATTTCATTGATGTGATTGTTTATTTTCAAAATGACATAGTAGGATTTTTAGAATGAGAAGCCAGAACTAGCCAATTTGAATATGAAACTGGTAGAATATTTGGGTTTAATATGGCTATATTAAATGCTATGAAGGCGGCGAGCTGGCAGAACCGTTAGCACGCCAGGTGAAATGCGTAGCCGTATTTTGTCTACCGTTACGTTCCGAGTTCAAATTCCGCCGAGGTCGACTTTGCCTTTCATCCTTTACGGGCTCGATAAATTAAGTACCAGTTACGCACTGGAGTCGTTATAATCGACTTAAATTCGTTTGTCTGTCCTTGTTTGTCCCCTCTATGTTTAGCCCCTTGTGGGTAGTAAAGAAACATATATTAAATGCCAGAGGGTTAACTCTCTTGGGACACCCAGGCCAATTGATCAACTCAAGTGATATAAGATGAAAGGACTCTGGGGTTGATCCATGATAAAAAATACATTGTAAATGGTTGGTTTTGCAGTGTAATAGCCAATCAGAGATCATCTTTCAGTTCATTTTTTTTTATTCTTTTGTGTTTTTTTTCACAGAAATATCTATTCTTTTATTCTTTTGTTTCAGTCATTGGACTGCGGTCATGCTGCAGCACTACCTTTAGTCAAACAAATCGACCCTAGGACTTAATCTTTGTAAGCCTAGTACTTATTCTATCAATCTCTTTTGCCGAACTGCTAAATTATAGTGACGTTAACACACCAACATTGGTTATCAAGTGGTGGTGGGGGACAAACACAGACACACAAACATATACATATATATATATATATATATATATACAACAGGCTTCTTTCAGTTTCAGTCTACCAAATCCACTCACAAGGCTTTGATCAGCCTGAGGCTATAGTAGAAGACACCTGCCCAAGGTGCCATGCAGTGGGACTGAACCTGGAACCATTTGATTGGTTAACAAGCTATTTACCACACAGCCACTTACCTGTATTGTGTTGTTTTAGGTTTTCTTATTGTGATATATGTATCGTACCGGTTATAAACTTTATGGCATGTAAAAAGCACCATCCAACCATGGCCGTTTGCCAGCCCTGTCTGGCACGTAAAAAGCACCCCTACACTCACGGAGTGGTTGGCGTTAGGAAGGGCATCCAGCCATAGAAACATTGCCAGATCAGACTGGGCCTGGTGCAGCCTTCTGGCTTCCCAGACCCTAGTTGAACCGTCCAACCCATGCTAGCATGGAAAGCAGACGCTAAATGATGATGAGGATGATGATGATGATATATATATATAATTTTACATACAAAGTAGTTTTAGGCACTTTTTCTTTTGTTTTCTACATGCACCCATCAATTTCAAAACACAGAAAAGAATTTTGCTCTTTTTGGCTACACATACCAAAACACTGTGTACTTCAAAAGGGTTAAAGCTTGTGTGTTTGTGTAATTGTGCATGTGTATGTGTGTTTGTGTGTGAGCATGTATGTGTGTGCATGTGCAACAGAAGAAGTTTTATTTACAAACTCCCTTCTTTCTCCGCTATACGATTCATTCTCTGTGTCTCTGCCCTGAGTGCCATTGAAGATCACATGTATATATATGTGTACGTGTATTTGTGTGTGTCTCTTTCTGTGTGAGTGTATGTATGAGTGTGTACATATGAGTGTATGTACGAGTATGTATATATGAACTTCCAATTGCAAGCTCTTCTTTTTCTTGACATGATTTGACAAGGTGAATGATGTTTGTAAACAAGACACTCTTCCATATGGTGTCATTTGTATCCAGTTTTCCACGTAAATATGTCTAGGCTCTTCTTACCATACAGTCACTCCTAATTATCAATACACAAACTAAGAAATAAAATAAAAACAAAAATAATTTTTTGTTCCAATTTTTTTTTAATATTTTGTTTTTTATTTCATTTTCTTCTTCTTCTTCTTCTTCTTTCTTCTTCTTCTTCTTCTTCTTCTTCTTCTTCTTCTTCTTCTCCTTATTATTATTATTATTATTATTATTATGTTTTTTCCTTCTTTCTTCAAATTTTCTTCCGTTTCTCGCCGAGTGTCTTCCATACACCTAGGGCAGAGAAGCTCATTGTATGCATTCCCAGATTACACACGCAA
This sequence comes from Octopus sinensis, assembly GCF_006345805.1. NCBI lineage: Eukaryota > Metazoa > Mollusca > Cephalopoda > Octopoda > Octopodidae > Octopus > Octopus sinensis. The sequence goes on from NC_043003.1 coordinate 94,552,437, forward strand.
ATTCACAGATAAAATATGTATTTAAAAATTAATAAATAAATAAATTCATGGATGGATGTTGTTTTCACAGCAATAATGCTCTTCTCAGTACATGAGCCGTTCCAGTTAATACGATTGTTTGCACTTCCTGTAGGGATGGTAAGCCTGGAATCATTTTCAAATAGGTTTCAGTACTTTTTTTTTTATCATTCCTAGAGATGTTATTATTATTATTATATTATTATTATTATTATTATTATTATTATTATTATATTATTATTATTATTATATTATTATTATTATTTAAGACGTCGCACAGTATCTAATATTGTGATGTTGCTGATTGAAGATATTGTGTGTACCAGGGTTTTATACTGTTTGTCAGGTCACAACAAGGACCTCAGACAGCAAGTACTTTACACAATATGCATGCTGTCCCAAGTAAAGCTGATTTTTGCATTAAATTGTAGGGTATTTCCAAAGCTTCCAGATGTTTTTTTCAGATTGGGTGGTACTGGACCCAATGCTCGAATGACAATAGGGATAACTTTTATGTTTGACTCTCATAGCAGCCACATTTTATCAATCTCAATTCTCAGGTCTCCATATTTATCAATCTTTTCTCTTTCTTTCATTCATGATAATATGCTGATCTCCTGGCACTACCATGTCGATTATTAGGCCCTCTTGTTTGTCCTTCTTAAAGGTTACCACATCTGGCCTTCGGTGCTCTAACACCTTGTCTGTCTGGAACTCAAAGTCCAAGTGGCCTTTTGCTTTTCTCTTTTCATCCTCTCTTTTACTCTTTACTCTTTTACTTGTTTCAGTCATTTGACTGCGGCCATGCTGGAGCACCACCTTTAGTTGAGCAAATCGACCCTGGGACTTATTCTTTGTAAGCCCAGTACTTATTCTATTGGTCTTTTTTGCCGAACTGCTAAGTGACGGGGACGTAAGCACACCAGCATCGGTTGTCAATCAATGCTAGGGAGACAAACACAAACACACAAACACACACACACACATATATATATATATACATATATACGACAGGCTTCTTTCAGTTTCCGTTTACCAAATCCACTCACACGGCATTGGTCGGCCCGGGGTTATAGCAGAAGGCACTTGCCCAAGATGCCATGCAGTGGGACTGAACCCGGAACCATGTGGTTGGTTAGCAAGCTACTTACCACACAGCCACTGCTGCGCCTTTACCTTTTCCAACATTATTATTATCATTATTATCATTATTATTATTATTAAGGCAGTGAGCTGTCAGAATCATTAGCATGCTGGATGAAATGGTTAGAGACATTTCACACAACGCTACGTTCTGAGTTCAAATTTCACCGAGGTCAACTTTGTCTTTCATCCTTTTGGGGTTGATAAATTAAGTACCGGAGAAACACTGGGGTTAATGTAATCAACTAGTTCCCTCCCTCCAAATTTCAGGCTTTGTGCCTTCAATAGAAAAGATTATCATCATCATCATCATCATTATTATTATTATTATTATTATTATTATTATTATTATTATTATTATTGGCAGAAATATTCTTAGAGAAACATAGAGAAAAGAGTTTATAGTAATTGCTTGTTATTTGGGTGACTGTATGATGCTTGAGAGTAAAGAAAAAAGGCTCATTTTGAGAGAGAAATTGCCAAGAGAGTTCTAGTGGCATTGTATATGTTATATCTGATCAAAGACATAGAGTACTTAGGTGAGAAATTAAGAACATTGTGCTTCACAGAAGAGAAGATTAATGTGGAATTCATATTGAGAAATGTTTGGTGTAAAGACAAACAGCTCTAATCATACCAGTAGGACAACAGCAAACAAACAGATACAAATAATGGTAATAACAATGATGATGATGATGATGACGATTACACTGACAATGACAATGATGGTTATGATGATGATGATCACACTGACAATGACAATGATGGTTATGATGATGATGACACAATGACGGTAACAATAGCGATGATGATGATGATGATGATGATGATGATGATTACACTGACAATGACAATGACAATGATGGTTATGATGATGATGACACAATGTCGGTAACAACAGCGATGATGATGATGATGATGATGATGATGATGATGATGATGACGATGATGACAATGACGACGATGATGACAATAATGAATGTATTGATGATGATGATGACAATCATAGTGGTGACAATGATCATTAGACAAAATCGTTAGACAAAACGTTTACTGTCATTTCTTCCATCTCTATGTGCTGAGTTTAAATTCTACCAAGGGAAGCTTTGCCTTTCTTCCTTTCAAGATCGATAAAGTAGGTACCAGTCAAGCACTGGGGTTAATGTAATTGACCAGCCTCCTCCCCAAAAATTCAGGCTTTATGCTCATAGCAGAAAGGATCATCATCATCATCATCATCATCATCATCATCTCCTCCTCCTTCTCCTCTTTATCACAGGTTTTGTTGGAGCTCCTGGAGTCTTGCATGTATAGCAGGCTTACTAGCTGCAGCTTACAGCACCATGCTATCCATTCTTTTCAGTTATCTAATACTTCCCTGATTATTCTGGCCATGCCAAGGTGGCAAACCTTTTGTAATAGTTCTATTGGACACTTTATTCCAATTTCCTTTATATTCCTCTTGATGCATTCTGATAGTGTTCCCAAGGACCCAACATTAATTGTTACTATCTTCATCTTCATTTTCCATGGCCAGGCTACTTTGTACATACGAGGATTGTATCTATCTACCTTTTCATCTTCCTTCTTGACAATTCATGGGTCAAAGATGCATGCAACATCAACCATATAGCATATGTGGTTCACCTTGTCCACCACCGCTAGGTCCGGTCTGTTATGCTCTTGTACCTGATCTGTTTGGATTGGGAAATCCCAGAAGATTTTGCTGGTCTCTAATTCTGTCATTCTCTGCAGTCTGTGCTCATACCACGTCTTGCCTCTCTCTAGCCCCCACTTTTCACAGTTTCCAATGTAACACTTTCACTACCAGGTTGTGTTGCTACAACTTGTAGTGGTTTGGGGCAAGTCTAGGGCATTCATTCGTAGTATGAGCAATGGTTTCATCCACTCTATTGCAGATGCAACACAGCGGAGACACTTGCTCATTCCTAAGGTTGACCTGCCAGCTGCTGGCCAAAGCTTGGTCCTGCACTGCCAGTATAGTGCTTTCTTGTTTCATTTTTGGGGGTTCCTTTCCTCAACCAATCCCATCTATTTTTTCCAGTAACTACATGAAATTGATCGTGGAGCCCTTTCTTGCATAATTCTTCATGTCCTTTTTGTACTTTTTCCTTTGTTTTTCCTCATTTCACTGTTTTCAATACTTCTGTGTTCCTATCTGTCACTAGCAACTTTCTTTACTTTGGGCTAGATATCTCATTAAGCTCTCAAGTTCGATATGCATGCAGTCTTCCACATATATCAGCCCCCTTCCACCATTTGCTCTCTTCATGTATAGGTGATCAGTATCTGCACATGGGTGATGGGCCCCAGACATCATTAGGAGTTTTCTTGACTTCCTGTCCATCTTCTTTAGCTCCACTTCTGTCTACTTCAGGATTCCAGCGACATAATGAACTACTACACACGAATTTATTGCCAAAATTATGTTTCTGGCATTCAAATTTGAAGACAGTTTTTTTCTCACTTACCACAGGTATTCTCTTTTTGTCTTTTCCTTCATGTTGTGGTGTTTGATTCCATCTGCCTCAAGTATTCTCATCCCCTCTCAATACCACCGATGTTATCCAAGGGAAAGGCAAAGGCTGTCACAGTTTGTCACTCCAGCTGAGTGAACTGGAGCAATGTGAAATAAAGTGTCTTGTTCAAGAAAATAACACAGAGCCCAGTCGGGAATCAAACCCACTACCTCATGATTGTGAGCCCAATGCTCTAACTAGTGAGCCACAGATATGTGTGTGTGTGTGTTGTGTGTGTGTGTGTGTATATATATATATATATATATATATATATATATATATGTATCAAATGAAATAAAATGAAAAACAGGACACAAAGAATATATACACACACATACACACACATGCACACATACACATATGCGCATGCACACACACACAGAGACACACACACATGCACACACACACACACACACACACACACACACACACACACATGCACACACTTATATATGGTTTGATAAACGTGCTAAATTTCTGTCATCAGTCTGTATTAATGTAGGATGTAAATATCAGAGAGAAGATTGGAAGATTGATGCTATTTATCTATCTCATGTTCCTGTTGATATTTGTTCAGTGCAAGTATTCCTCTCACAATCAAACATGTGGCATCTCAGGAAATGACTTACTGCAAAGCCCCTAACTAACAATACCATTTAGCGCCAATTATGACAAAAAATAAGATTGTCGTGGGATGCAAGCAGAACAGGGAGAATTCAAACAATAAGTTATCTTTTCATCCTCAATACATTCTGGCCAATTCATAAGTAAATATCTTATTCCTTTATTTTAATTTATTTTATCCCTTTCAACAATGTTTTCTTCAAAAACGATGGAATATTTATGACTAAAACCCCTTTGATTAATCAGTAAAGAAGTGAAGCTAAGCAACTATAAAAGTAACAATATTAGCAGCAAATATAAGAAATATTTATGAAATATTAGCAACAACAGCAAAAAAAATAATTAATTTGTAGCCTTAAGTATTTAGTAATTCACTGAAAAATCTTGTATTTGATGTCATGAAAATCTTATGAAGTGCTATCATCTACAATAAATCATGTAAATAATATATTATATGAAGCTGCTATTTTCATTTATAATTATGTTCACAGTACAGTACAACTTCCACTTTTTCCTTGTTTGTTTTTCTGCAATGCCTCTGAGAATATGCAGAATCTCTCAATCAGTTTACTTTCTCTCCTTTCCTTTTCATTTTTTTTTGTTGTTTTGTTTTGTTTTGCTCTTCATTCACAGATGTTGCATGTCATTTATAAAACGTTTTTTATTCCCAGGTGAGGATATAGGAATCAAATTATGTAGATTATTTACCAGGAAGTTAAACACTCTACTACACTATTCCAATTCTAATTTCTGTTAATAAATAAATAAATATATAAATATATAATATATAAATAAATAAATATATATATAATATATAAATAAATAAATAAATAAATAAATAAATAAATAAAGACATATACAAGCAGGAAGAAATTTCTCCACCTAAGACATTTCTACATCTATGTTAGAATATTTGAATCCATATCAAATAGAAAAATGCATCTTGCAATAATTAACTTTAGTAACCTACAGAGTAACGGAAATTTTCATCAAATGTGTTGCACTTCTCTTCTCTTTTTTTCTTTAAGTTTGAAATTTTAAAAGGATAAAACAGAGAGAAAAATGAACACTCTGAAATTTAAATTATACAGCAAAAATATTTATCAATTTTAATGTAAAGTTCAATTTCAGTTAGTTATTTTTCAGTTATATCTTGAGAGGATCATTATGCTAATATTGGTAAACACATGTACAGGTTCTCTTTTGCTTATTTTTTTACTGATAGTCAACTAATTAGTTATTTAACCAATTAGATACTCAACTGATTGACTGTTTCAATGTTTGATCAAATGATTGATTAGTTAATTGATTAAATGGTTAAGTAGCTGACTAATAATCATTTCTACTATAAGTACAGTGAAGGCACATGACCTAATGGTTAGGTCATTGCATTCACAATTGCTAGATCATGGGATCAATTCCCTGATTGGGCAGTGCATTGTGTTCTTGAGCAAAATGCTTCATTTCACATTGCTCCAGTTCCCTTTTTGATCAAGAAGGAACATTGGCCTGCTCACTTAGCCAGAGGGGCAGCATTATTTGAAGGTCAAAACAACGTAAAACGCATTGTGACCAGTGATATGTAACAACATCTGATAGCCTGGTCGGTCACGTGATCATGTGTGACTATATGTACAAGGCTGAAATCTTGGAGGAAGGGCTAGTCAACTACATGGATCCCAGTGCTCAACTGGTACTTATTTCATCGACTCCAAAAGGATAAGAGGCAAAGTTGACCTCAGCAGAATTTGAATTCAGTGCACAAAGATGGAAGCAGTATTTTGTCCAGCATGCTAACAATCTTGCCAGCTCACCACATTAGTAATTGACAAATAATGATGGTTTCAAATTTCAGTGCAAAGCCAGCAAGTTAGAGAAAGAGGATAAGTCAATTACATTGACCTCAAGCTCAAATGGTACTTATTTTATGAACCTCAAAAGGATGAAAGGTAAAGCCAACCACAGTGGAATTTGAACTCAGAATGTGATGCTTGACAAAATTCCACTAAGCATTTCGTCCAGCATGCTAACAATTTTGCCAGCATGCTGCCTTGTCATTGAGTAATATTAATTAAAAAAAGTGAAATAGAGCCAGTGTATGCTTTTCTTTTTGGCATAATGACTCTCCTAAGATACATCAAAATCTTTTTCAGCAATAGTTTTTATTTTAAGAATCTTACAAACCAAAGACATAAACAAATATTTATTTTAAATTTTATTGTATTGTGACGAGAGCTTCACTTTACAATGAGAATCTTAACATTTGCTTTAATTTGATTTCTTTTTTTCCCCCCACCATTTTAGAATTTAAAAACTGAAAAAATGTAAAACAAAATAAAAACCTAACAAATGAAAAGAGATAATTAGAAAAGTTTTGAATCACAATTTCCAACTTAATCTATGTCAGTTGATAATAATACAGTTAAGTCAGGTGAAATACTGGATTTGAAGTTTAAGAGTTACATGACTAAGAAAGCTATGGGATCAAGTGATAGAGAAAGATCTGAGCCCCACAGACAAAATTACATTTGATAAACACAAATGGAGATTAAATATCTGATAGAAATTGTTGATAAAATTATAATTTTTCAGACTACTCACCTCATTTTAGTACTGGCATCAGTGAATTAATGGTTAAGATTAGAAATACAGGTTAGTAGTAGAAAATCCAGCATTGGGGCATACAACACTATATGATGCCTGAAATTTAAGCAAATTGAATAGTGCAAATGTAAATATCTTAAATATGCATTCTTAAGATGAGATTAATACAGAAATCTATATATGAATTACAACATTATCACAACACCATTTGAATGTCCTTGTTCTATAACGGCATCAGTTGGATGGCTAGATGCCCTTCCTAATGCCAAACATGCATTTACTATATATATATATATATATATATATAATATATATATATATACCTTTAAATAATGAGGGAGATAAATTAAATATTAATTTAATTAATATCAATTTAAAACCAGTAGCCTAGCATACAAAAATCTGAAGAATCAGAGAAAATTCTAATACATGTGTATATATTTAAAGGGCTAAAAACCACTACGTAGTCAGCCATATGCTAGAAGTCGATCACCTGCGATCAAACTACAAAGAAAAGAATGTTCTTTAGAGAAAAATTCAGGAGGAGGTATGGCTGTGTGGTAAGAAATTTGCTTTCCAACCACAAGTTCTGGGACGAGTTGCACTGTGTGACAACTTGGGCAAATATCTTCAACTAAAGCCTTGAGCTCACAAAAGCCTTATGAGTGGATTCGGTAGATGGAAACCAAAATAAGCCCATCATATATGCATCTATATATGTGTGTGTGAGCATGTATTTGTGTCTGTGTTTGTTCCCCACTACTGCTTGAAAACTGGTGCTGGTGTGTTTATGTCCCCGTAACTTAGTGGTTTGGCAAAAGAGACCAATGGTGTAAGTACCAGGCTTTAAAGAAATAAGTACTGAGGAGCCAATACATTTGACTAAAACTTCTTCAAGACAGTGCCCCAGCATAGCTGCGGTCTAATGGCTGGTCTAATGACTGAAACAAGTAAAAGATAAAAGATATATATATATATATATATATATATATATATATATATTATATATAATATCTGTAACAAAATTAGCTGCACATGTCCATTCATCTTCATAGATATATGCAAATATAATTTTGTTTGAGATTGGAGTTGAAGAGTACCTAATATTATTAAACAAGTAGAGATTATGTCATTTACTCTATTAATAAGATGATGAAATTGGAATAATTATCAGCATTCCTACATAGCCCCCTGTTACACAAGAGGCTATGGAGTTGATAATCACAATCATTAAGATCCAAATCAATTGATATATATATATATACATATATGTATGTGGCTGTGTAGTAAAAGTCTTGCTTCCCAACCACATGGCTCCAGGTTCAGTCTCTCTATAGCTTCAGGTTCACCAAAGCCACATAAGTAAGTTTGGTAGATGGAAACTGAAAGAAGCCCATTGTACACACACACACATAAATATATATGTATGTATGTATATATATATATATATATCCATATATCTATGTGTGTGCATGTCTTTCTGCCTGTGTTTGTCACCCTATCATTGCTTGACAACTTGTGACGGTGTGTTTACATCTGCATAACTTAGTAGTTCAGCGTAAGAGACTGATATAATAAGTACTAGGCTTAAAAAATAAGTCCTGGAGTCAAATTGTTTTACTAAAACCCTTCAAGGTGGTGCTCCAACATGGTCGCAGTCAAATGACTGAAACAAGTAAAAGAATAAAGGAATAAAAGGAAGAATATGATATTCTTTTATTTGTTTCAGTCATTTGACTGCGACCATGCTAGAGCACCGCCTTAGTCAAGCAAATCGACCTCAGGACTTATTCTTTGTAAGCCTAGTACTTATTCTATCGGTCTCTTTTGCCAAACTAAGTTACAGGGATGTAAACACACCAGCATTGGTTGTCAAGCAATGCTGGAGGGACAAACACAGACACAAACATATACATGCAAATACACACACACACACACACACACACACACACACACCACACACACACATATATATATATAATATATATATATATATATATATATATATATACAATGGGCTTCTTCTAGTTTCCATCTACCAAATCCACTCACAAGGCTTTGGTTGGCCCAAGGCTATAGTAGAAGAAACTTGTCCAAGGTGCCACACAGTGGGACTGAAGCCAGAACCATGTGGTGGGTAAGCAAGCTACTTTATTTCATTTCATTGGCCATGAAGGTCGTATGCAGAGGGAGTAGCTTGCAGGCTGAACAAAAAACATTAATGAGATGAGTGATGAAAAGGATTGTATAAATGGGAGAAGGCAAAAGACGCCCGCCAATCTTCTGCTTCTCTAAAACATTGTTCGTTTTTTCAAAACAAAAGACAAAACAAGGTATTAAACCTCTTACCTCAGTTCTACAAGCTACTTACCACACAGCCACTCCTGTGCAGTCCACTCTGTGGAGTGGTAGGTATTAGGAAGAGCATCCAGCCATATAAACCAAGATCAAAACAGACAATGAAGCATGGTGCAGTCTTCTGTCTAGCCGGCCACTGTCAAACTGTCCAACCAAAGCCAGCATGGAAAGCAGATGCTAAATGATGATAATGATAGGAGGAATGCCAATAGTTTTGAAATGTTGGAGTTACTCAATTACATCAACCTCTCTACTTCAGCGGTTCTTTATTTTATTGACTCTGAAAGGATTCAAGGCAAATTTGACCTCAGCTTAATTTGAACTCAAGGTATAGAGAGCTGGAACAAATAACTCAAGGGATTTTACTTATGCTCAAATGATCCTGCCAATTCATCTGCCTCATATATGATATAATGGTGTCAAATTCTGGTGCAAGGCCAGCAAGTTTTGTGGGGAGAAGATAAGCTAAATACATCAACCCCAGTGCTCAATGGGCACTTATTTTATTGACCTCTAAAGAATGAAAGGCAAAGTTGACCTCTGAACTTAGAATGTATAGACAGATGAAATGCCGCTAATCATATGGCCCAGTGGGCCAATGGTTTTGCTAGCTCACAGTCTTCATATATGATATAATGACGTACTAATACTTTCTATTGTAAGCACAAGGCCTGAAATTTTGGTGGGCTGAGGGTAGTGAATTACATCGACCCTACTTCTCAGCTGGCACCTATTTTATTGACTCTGAAAGGATGAAAAGCAAAGTAAACTTCTGTGGCATTTGAACTCAGAATACAGAATCAGAAGAAATTCCACTTAAATATTTTGTCCAGTGCAGTAATTAATCTGCCAGCTGTTGCCTTATGATGATATGTCATAATGATATGATGTAGTGGTAGGATATCAAAAAAAATTCTTAAAGGTCCTTCCCAAGCAATAGGCTCATAAGACCAGAGGTATAGATATTCCCCACCCTGTCACATGGGTTCATTCATTCTGTCACAGGATTATTCATTTTTGCCAGCTGAGCAAACTGAAGCAAGGTGAAACAAAGTGATTTGCTGAAGAACACAATGCATCACCTGGTCCAGGAATTGAAACCACAATCTTACAACCATGAGGGCAACACTCTAACCACTTAGCCACCTGCCTCCACAGTGATATGGTATAATAGTGAGTTAATACAGATTACACAAAGTGACATTTGAAAATAAAATGAAAGTATATATGTCGAAATAAATACTTATATGATCATTATCTGTTTTCCATGCTCACATTCTGAACCTAAATATTTGGTGCTTTTTGTAGGTTGCAGAGAGTTAGATAAAATGAATAACTATATTTAGTTATGTCATTTGTTCTAAATTTTCTAACATAGAGAAATAAACTGTTGTAGTAATTACTGCACTAAACAGCTTACAGTTACAAAGAAATTAGCTATTAAACTAATTATAGAGATAACTGGGTCATGATTATAGAGAAATTGTTCCTTCTTAGATCTGATGACATGTAAATGCAATAGTTTTGCCATTGGAGTTGTATGGATGTGAAACATAGAAAATGTCACTAAAGATGACACAGAAGCCATTCACAGATGGTGTTGTTTATTTGGTGGGTAGATACTTGGCCAAACAGTGGGACTGAACCCAAAACCATGTGGTCTGAAAGAAAACTTCTTAACCCCACAGCCATGCCTGCTATAACTTCTTTTACCCTTTATTTGTTTCAGCCTTTTCACTGTGGCCATGCTGAGGCACTGTTTTGAGGTGTTTAACCAAACAAATTGGCCCTCACTACTTATTTTTTAAGCCTGGCATTATTCTATCACTCTCTTTTGTTGAACTGCTAAGTTACAGGCACAAAAACAAATCAGTACCAGTTAGTGGGCTTCTTTCAGTTTCCATCTACCAAATGCACTCTCAAAGCTTTAGTAAGCCTGAGGCATAGGACACTTGTTCAAGGTGCCATGCAGTGGGAATAAACTCAAAACATGTTTAGGAAGCAAACTTCTTACCACACGACCATGCCAGCACCTGTGTAAGTGTGTGTGTGTGTATCTCAAAATACTAAAGAGTAAATTTTTTCAACAAAATTGCCATTGGCTTCGACCACGGTCTCCAGACGACTTCAGAATCTCCTGCAACTCTTCTAGAGGTTATCCTTGTTTAAGTTGGTGAATGCTGCCATAATCCTTCCCTTCAGTTCATCTTTGGTGTTACTAGGAGTTTTGTTGGTCTCTCACTCAACTGTGCCCCACACATAATAATCAAGAGGGTTGTAGTCTGGGGAGTTAGGTGGCCAGATGTTAGGGGTGATGTGGTCACAGAAATTGTCTGACAACCATGACTGGGCTCTCCTGCTTGTGTGGCATGCTGCAGAGTCCTCTTACCAGACATACAGTCTTCCAGCAGCCACCCTCATGACCCAGGGCAGCACTACCTCCTCCAGGTACTTCATGTAGGCCTCTGTGTTGAGCCTGAGGCCGTGTAGGAAGATGAATGGAGGCATAATGGTGCTATCACTAGTGATCACTTCAAACATCATGATGTTAACTCGATGTTTGATTTTATCATTCTCAGTACATGTCTTCAGATTGCACTGTCCTCAGATTGACATTCAAGCACTCTGAAATGCTCATAATGGAACTTCTGGCATGAGTACATCATGCAGTACATCATGTTGTTTCCAAATTTCTGGCAGAATGAATTGTGCCATAATGCTGTTCTTCTCACAGACAGTGCCCAACTGACCCTACTATACTGTGTAGTTGACAAACCCCAAAACAAACAATGCGCATGTGCAAAATTAGAAATATAAAAGGAAGACACTTTATCTATCACACCCTGTATGTAGATATATAGATATATATACAGATTTATATAGATAAATAGACAGACAGACAGACAAACAGACAGACAGACAGACAGATAGAGAAATAGATAGATAGATAGATAAATAGAAAGATAGATATTTAATATCAGTCTAGTGGAAGACTAAGCAAAGTACAATTGTGTGCAGCCAACTTAAAAACACTAATAAGCTAACTTTGTTTACATACCAGGAACTAATAGGCCTACAAAATTAAATGTTCGTGAGTGTGTGTGTGTGTGTGTCTGTGTGTGTGCTTGTATGCGTATGTGTGTGTGTGTATTTACATGTCTGTGTGTTTAAAAAATATTTATGTACATACACATGCATGTTTGTGTGAGTGTGTATTTTCAATACGGACATACACAGTCACATATACATATATGTATAAAACTCAAACACACATATACATTCTACCATATACATGTATATAAACATATTTACGTCTGAACTAACAAGTGTTTCTGTGAGATACAGTTTCAGAATCTTCAAATTTATAAAGAATTGATAAGGAATAATAAATTAACCAAGCTATCCAAGATTTGTATTAATTTTTTGAGGATTTAAGAATTAGTCGCTTTTTTAAAATGGACTATATTAATGGAACTATTCAGCAAAGAGCAACGCAAATGTAAGTAACACTATATATTATCTATGTACATCTATATATACATATATCAGGGACGTGGGATCTTTTCAATCTGGTAGCCAAGTTGATTAATCAATTTGGTCAAATTTTGAATTTCATGGATTATAAGCTATAGCAAATACATATTTCTACATAGCAGAAGGCAAAACACTAAATATAATATCCTTAAGAGGTTGCAGACCAAGTTTCAATACAATTGACTAATATCTTGAGCTTCTGCATTGACTATAAAGAGAATGGGGGTGTAAACTTCTCCCCAGTGCCACTGCAACGGTCATGTGGATGTACGTCGTATGTGTGTGAAGTTTTCTTTGTATTTTGACTTTAGGCCATTTTATTAAAATTAATGATCGTCTTAAATTTAGTGTTGTTTACATTTAGTGATGACTCATAAGCCAATAACGCATCATGATACTGAATGCTCAGTATTTGGTACTCCATGTGATCTTAGTGAGTGAGTTTTGCCAACTTACAAGGACATACAAAATGTGTTTTATTTGAACAAGGGAAAGAAAAAGTGTTGTTAAGAAAAATCCTTCAATTAAGCAAATTGTCAAGATTGTATCAAACAGAAAAGATAATTCTTCTTTGGCAAAAGGCATCCAACCCTTCTTTGGCAAAAGGCATCTAACTGAGTCAGTTAAACTGAAAATCTTATACTTTTATCTAAAGTATCAAGCATTACTAAAATCTGTGAAAAATAGGAAAAAATGTGTACCATTGTTTCAAACAAAGAGTAATGTGTTTAAAAACAATGCAACAAAAGATATATTTGACATTGCCTGTTGCAAGTGCAACTCCTTCAAAAACTGAAGTTGTTGTAGAGACAAAAAACAAAGAGGACAAAATTTTTTACAGGATCAGTGGACAAATCGAAAAATGATCATTGGCGGAATATATCAAGCAGTATTTAAACAGAAAGTTCAGAGGTTGATTTGTATTATTTAGTTACATGGCATTATTTCGATTTTATCACCAAAATGTGTCAAGAATTAAAAATTGGTTTACATGTTATCTTATTTTGATGTGTGTGTAATCTAGACCTCATGTAACACATATATTCGGTGACCTAGTATTAGAAATAATTAAAAAAAAACAAAAGTCGTAAAGCTTATTTATTTCACATAATTTCGAAGTTTTTAGTGCATTGCGGAGCCTGAAGATATAAATTTTAGAGCTTGAAATCTTAAATCTCATGTTTTAAAAGGATTTCACAAAAGAAAATTGATTTGTAACAATGGAAGTAAAAAATAAAATGAAGAACAGCAAACCTGTTATGAATTGAATTTTTGCTCATTATTCAAAATTTTAAGTGGGCTACAGAGCCTGAAAATGTAAATTTAAGAACTTCAGATTTCAACACAGTTGCTTTTAAAGGATTTTGCAATAAAAAATATATTCTTAAAAACATATTTCGAAAATCTGTGTAATAGTTACCTTTTTCACTCCACCCTAATGTGTGTGTGTGTATGTGTGTGTGTGTGTGTGTGTGTGTGTGTGTGTGTGTCTTTCCCCCACCACTGCTTGACAACTGCTGTTGGTGTGTTTATCTCCTTCACAATTTAGCAGTTCAGTAAAAGAGTCCAATAGAATGAGTAGCAGGTTTTTAAAAAATGAATTAGTACTGGGGTTGATACATTCGACTAACAATTCTTCAAGATGGTACCCCAGCATGGCCACAGTCTAATGTTTGAAATACGTAAAAGATAAAAGAGACATATGCACACACACACACATGTGTGTACCATGTTATAAAAGCCAAGAATATGTTATTGTGCAACTGATTAGTATGAGAATTAGCCCAGATGAGAAGCAAATTCGTTTTGAGCCAAGAAGTAGTACTGATGCCATCTTCTTTGTGAGACAATTACTAAGAAGCTAGAAGTACTAAACTAAGACCCCACCTTCGGTCACGACACTGACCATGGGATTGCACCTAGAAAGTTACCCTGAGAGGCACAAGTCCGGACAAGGTTGTTTATGGAAGACCAGCAGTCACCCATGCATACCGGCCTCCACTCTCCATGCCACCAGTGTTATCCAAGGGAAAGGAAAGGGCCAATAGAGCTTGGCACCTGTGACATTGCAACTCATTTCTACAGCTGAGTGAACTAGAGCAACATGAAATAAAGTATCTTGCTCAAGAACACAACACGCAGCCTGGTCCATGATTCAAGCTCACAACCTCACGATCATGAGCTCAATGCTCTAACCACTAAGCCATGCGCCTTCACAGTACTAAACTAGAGAAGGTATTTAACAATGTTCCATGTTCTGCAATCTTCTGGTCACTGAGGTAGATAACAGAAGATGAATGGCTTGTGAAGACGATACAGTCATGTACAGGAATGCTGTCAGTATGTTATGGATCAGCCATAAGTACAGCAATGAATTTAACATGCATGTAGAGATCCACCAGAGTTCCATTCTCAGTCTCCCCTTCTATTTATTGTAGTTATGCAAGCCATAACAGAGGAGTAAAGACAAGCTGTCTGGGAAATTATATATGCTGATGACTTAATTCCCAGATATGAACCTGTAGCAAAAACTCCAAGACCTGAGGACAAAATCTAGAATTAACAGGCCTCAATGTAAACTTAGTAAGGGCTTAAGTATTTGTAGGTAAGAAAGAATGCATGACACTGATTCCTTTAGAGAAAAGGCTGTGCTTCCTCTACAGAAAGGGAGTAGGTAGAAATCCTGTATTCCAGTGTGAAGTATGGATGCAAAAGAGATGTAGTGGAGTAATAGGCAAGCTAAGGGGAAAAGTAGTTGCACAAGCTAACATAATCTAGGATCACATGGAAAGTAGATTCCCTTAAATTTCTAACACGTAATTAATTGCATTTGTTACCTTGGTGAGGCAACCAAATTAGCAGTGGACATGGATGTTTTGAAAGTATAGAAGACAGAGTAAGAACAAGCTGGAAAAAGTTCTGGGTGTCATTAGCTCTGTTGGTTATAAAAGTTGTCTCTCTCAGAGTGAAATGTAGAATGTACAATGCTTGTGTATGAATTGTAATACTACATGCAAGTAAAATGATGTGTGTCCTGAATACAGAGCTTTTGTAAAACTAGAAAGATATGCTGGACGTGTACTTTTGGTGTGCATGAATGATAGAGAGTACAAATGAACAAATAGAAAAACTGAATATAAGAGGTTTCAAATGTGTACATGGGCTGCTAAGAGAATACAACACATACTGAGTAAGATACATAAGAAAGATGACAGCATATGATACATTGTGCTCAAAAGGATAAGTCAAGCTAAGTGAAATTGTGGTCATGACTAGTGCTGGTGACTTGTAAAAGGCAACCATGCCAATGCCACACAAAAAAAAGATACCCAGTTATACTCTTGGAGTGGTTGGCATTAGGAAGGGCATCCAGCTGTAGAAACCATGCCAGTACAGATTGGAGTGTGGTGCAGCTCTCCATCAAACTGCAGCTCTAGTCAAACTGTCTAACCCATGCCAGCATGGAAAACAGATGTTAAATGATAATGATGATATATATATATTATATATATATACAAGTAAAAGCAACCCATCCCCCGTCCAATGGACGGTGCTGAGTTGTCAAACATTTAAACCAAATTGGAGTGTGATGCAGCTCTCCATCTTACCAGCTCTAGTCAAACTGTCTAACCCATGCCAGCATGGAAAACAGATGTTAAATGATAATGATGATATATATATATATATATTATATATATATATATATATCTATATACAAGTAAAAGCCACCCACCTCCCGTCCAATGGACGGTGCTGAGTTGTCAAACATTTAAACCAAATTGGAGTGTGATGCAGCTCTCCATCTTACCAGCTCTAGTCAAACTGTCTAACCCATGCCAGCATGGAAAACAGATGTTAAATGATAATGATGATATATATATATATATATATATATATCTATATACAAGTAAAAGCCACCCACCTCCCGTCCAATGGACGGTGCTGAGTTGTCAAACATTTAAACCAAATTTTCTCAGAACAGCTTGTCCGACCGTCCCATAGGCCTCCCCTTTGAGAAACGCTGATTTAACCTAATTTTGAGACACCAGCAAAAGACGGATTTTGATTGATGTACTTGAGCGTACAAATGCACATTTCCACAGCTTTATCGATCGCATTCTCACCTGGATTCATTTTTTGTAATTTTTTCAAGACTTATACACACCTTGATACTATCGGTATCTACATATCAAATTTGAGTGCAATTGGATGGAAGATGCTCAAGATCCTAGAAGTCACACACACACACAGACAGAACGGATTTTATATAATAGATATAGATATATGCACAGACAAAAAGGTTCTGAAAAGTTCCTGGTTTTAGGGGTATCATGAAAGGCCTGGTTGGAGGCTTAACTTTCTGAGTTCTTTTACAGGGTTTAGAAAAACTTAAGGACCACTGCAATAAGTGTATGAATCTGAAAGGAAAATATATTGAATAAAATCATAATGATCCTCCTGTATTTTCTTTTATCCAAAACCAGGAACTTTTCAGCACAGCATTTATATGTATAAATATATATATATATATATATTAATTTATATATAGAGGGCATTATACATACATGCCAGAGGGCATTATACATACATGCCACACGCTAAGAGGGACAATTAGTCATTTCTACCAAAAATATTACTAATCCCACCGAATGCAATTTTTCAAAGTAAGACATTTAAAAAATATAGACCTGTATCACAGTGATTTCATACTTACGTATTCATCAGCAGGCCTGAATGTATCATAAATAAACGACCCTGCCCCGCTTAAGCCGATCAGCTAACTGATCAACATCAACGAAGCACATGGGTGAGTTTACATATATTACATCCTGTAAATGGCATACTTTTACGAATTGCATTTTGGGAAAGGAAAAGTTTTTCGGAATAAAAATTTAGCAATTAAGGACAACTACTTAATAAGGAAAACTTAACAAGAAATTGTCAGGTATATATATATATAAGTCACTTGCTATGCAAGTACATCTCCATAATATATATATAAATATATTTGCTTAATTTTATCTAACAATCCTTCCCTCATTCTATCATTCATTCTGTTTGGTTAATAGCATTTCTTATTTTCGTTTGTGTGCACTTTTGCCTGATTACACATCTATAAAGACATACCGTAACTGAAATATATTTGCTACCAATGAACTGAATAGATAAGTTATTAACTCACTAAAACATATGTTTATAAAAACATTGAAAATATCAATAATGTTTTCTGCATTTCTCATTATATAGAGCATGGCTCAGACTCTGCACTTTAAACTATCTGTGATGTCACGATTGTATCTTTATCGCATAGGAGATAGGAGTTAGGGGTTTAATGTAGAAACTGCTTACTAAACTCTAAATTTACAGGTAATCTGTTGTGCATGATAGCATATTGTATAAACACATACACAAAGACACACACACATACAAATGTGCATGCACACACAAATACACACTCACATACGTACGTACACGGACATACATGCACAAATGCATGCACACACATATATACATTTATGTATCATAGTATAGTTTATCATGTGATTACAGTTAGATGTTCAACTGCTACTTGTGAATTTAGAACACCGTGTATAGTACCATCATGTATTCCGCTTCTAGTACAGAGGTGTTGTTATTACCATACTTGGTAGTGTTACTGATTATCATATAAGGAGAAATTATGATAAACATGTGTTTATAGCATTTGTTCCTTACATTCATTTCACCATTGTGGTTGTTTGAAACCTATGTAGGAGCTCACTGGGTTTGGCTGCTCTGCATTGATAAGGGAAAAATACCCTGAAACTAGTCTGCAGAGGCCTGACCAGCAAGGAGAAGCAGGTGACCTCCCCTGTTCGAAGGTTAAAATGGACACAGGTTCATGTGTCACATAGCTAGCCAGAGGCGATGGCCTGTTGGTGGTAATCAACGACAGCATTTGTACTATATTTCTGGACTGCCATATTAGCTTGGCGATAACTATTAACATTTATCTTAATAATTTTGATGCAACTCTCTGTACTGTTCTTTCTCTCTCCATCCCCTTCATTTCCTCTCTCTTCTTTTCTCTAATTCTTTTTATCTCCCCTTCTCCCCCTTTAATTTTTTTCTCTCTCATCCTTTCTCTAATTCTTTTCCTCTTCCTTTCACCATTCTCTATCTGTCTCTCTCCCTTTCTCACTCTTCCTCCTTTACACTCTTACTGCTCACACGTGACCATCAACCATCTTTCTTTTCCTAACTCAAGCTTCTTTCTTTCCTTTTGATCTGCCACACAGATCATACACATTCTTATCTGTTTCCTCTCCTATCTTTTCTCCTGTCAAAGCTTATTCCTCCAGCGTTCACCACCTCACCTTACTATGAGATTTAACTCTTCTTTTATGCAAACAAGTACATACTGCACCCTGACTTTTAATAATATAAATATACATATATATATATTTATATACATAAATGCATACATATACACACATAAATGCATACATGCACACAGACACACACACATGTATGCATAAACACACACACATACACACATGCACATACTCACAGAGATATATGTACTGTGATAAAAACTGCAATTAGCTCTAGAACAGTTGGTAGACAATAAAGAAACGAATCAAGGTAAATGTAGATGCATCATGAGCATCAATGTTATTTTATGCTGTTTTAATTACCAGCTGTTTCTAATTAAGAAAATGTTGTCTGTGTAAGTAAGTCATTACAGATTAACAAGATCAGTGATCAAAGACAATCCACCCATGGCCTTTGTGTCTATGTTTCAAACATAATGTATTTAGAACTACATTATTTAAGATGTAGAAGGAAAGTAGGATTTGAGGGAAAATTTGGTCACTGTTTCTATCATATTAGAGACCATTAATAAGTTTTGTAAGTGCCTCGTGTTAAGCATTTTAGTTGGATAGTGATAGTAAGTGGCTTCATGATGTTACATCCATTTCATGAGTGTTGTTCAAGTAAACAAATGGTCTTTGTGAAATTTATGAAGTGGTTTCCACATTTCAATTTTAATAATCTCTGTTTCAAGCAAACTCCTCACACACACACACACATTTATATATATACATATACATAAATACACAACACACATACACGCATATAGATATGCATGTGTGTGTGAGTGTGTGTGTGTGTGTGTGTGTGTGTGCACTCACACACTAAGAAAAAAGCTTCTTCCAAAAAGCTTAGTAACATCCTGATAAAAGATTTTGCAACATATTTTCAATATTTTTCAATCCCCTTAATACTAAAAAATTGCATTAAGTAATTTTCACAAAGACTTTCAAATATCTCTCTCTCTCTCTCTCTCTCTCTCCCTCTCTCTCTACATATATATATATATAACAAATTAATAAACAAAACATATGCATAAATACATACATATATGTACGTACCTACATCTACATGTATATATACATGCATATATGGGTACAGGACACCAAAAAAACCTCGAACACAATGAGAAACGATAACATAAACACAAAACCAAGGAAATGGACATTTTTCTTAAACAACGAAAAAATAGAGTACAGGACATACAACACAAGGAAAATTCCCCTTCTTCAGTCGCCTCTGTTTCATCTACTCTGCGTTTCGAAGATCTATATATATATATATATATATCATCATCATCATCATCATCGTTTATATATATATATATATATATATATATATATATATATATATATATATTGTTATATTTCGGAATGGTCATATTGCCAGTTTAGCCAATAAAAACACACGCACTATATATTTGGTGTTATTTTGCTTCAGTGATATTTATTTTTTACATTAATCTTAATCTTATTTCGGCCAAAGTTCTTTCGTCACACTCCTGTGACCGCATCAGTGGTCCTTTGTTTTCTTCTCACTTACTTGTGTCTCTCCTTACTAACCGTCAGCCATTTTGTATTTCTATTGTATTTATTGGCTAAACTGGCAATATGACCATTCCGAAATATAACAATATCTGTTTCAACACACGACTTCACATAAAAAATCTTGTACAACAAATATTTAAACGTATATATATATATATGAGAATTTATTTTTGAAAATGCCCTAGAATTTGAAAAACTTGTAGTTGTTTTTAAATATATTTATTTACGTTCATACCAAACTAGTTTCAACAATTGTTTGTTTATCAGTGGTACAAATGTATACAAAGCGATGGGATATTAACATAGTTTAAAATTACGTAGAAATCAAACATATTTAAGCAATCAAATGTTCACATAAAATTAAATGACAGGGAAAGATAATATCAAAGTAAATGTTCAATGAAGAATACAATAAATCTACATTACAAAAAGTTCAATTATAATGAGTTTTTATAGAATACATTGACAAGAGAGAGAAAAAAGAAAAGAGAATAAAAAAAGCTGTTTTTATAGTTTCTGTTGTCATACATGTAGTTTTTTTTGGGTGGGGGTGTGGAATACTTGGCTTTTCGCTTTCAACTGTGTTGATGACAATATTGATGATGATGATGATGATGACAACGACGACATTGATGGTAATGATGATTATGCATGTGTATGTATGTTTGTCCTCATCTTGTTTGTTGTTAACACGTTTCGGCTGATATAATTTCCAGCCTTCATCAGGTGTCTTGGGGAATTTCAAACTTAGGTTGTCATTCCTAAGGTATTTTTCAATCTTGTTGTTGTTGTTGTTATTATTATTATCATTATTCAGGTCACTGAATAGTAATAAGAACATCGCAAAGCTGTGACACAGAGAGATATTGATGAATTGGGTATAGCTGATCATGTATTGAAATATGAAGACCACCTCCCCTTGTGGGATTAAGTTAAAATAATAGATGGAGAACACCGCTGGAAAATACGAAAACTAAAAGAAGCAGCACATATGTTAGGACACAACAACCTCCTAAGCAGACCAAATGCAGATATGAGTAACATATGGGAACCAGTATTAAGGAAGGATAGGAAAATATTCGATTTATAAGCCCTAAAATTCACTCTGTAATTTCCCACGGGAGTATGGCGTAGTGGTTCAGAGCGCGGGCTACTAACCCCAAGATTCTGAGTTCAATTCGAGACAGTGACCTGAATAATAATAATAATAATAACATTGAAAAATACCTTAGGAATGACAACCCAGGTTTGAAATTTCCCTAAGACACCTGATGAAGGCTGGAGGGTATATCAGCTGAAACATTGTGTTAACAACAAACAAGATGAGGACAAATATCTGTCAAGTGTAAATAATGTTAGCAGTATTGCTGTTTTGTACAGACGAATTTTCACCTCTATACTTCTGTTATTGCTACACCAAAGTGTTGTCAGCGATATCAGGGAAGAGGGTAAGTTGATCACATCTTCCCTAGTCCTCAACTGGTATTTTTTTCAGTGACCCTGAAAGGATGAAAGGTTAAGTTGACCTCTGTGGAATTTGAACTCTGATCATAAAGTCAGAAGAAATGCCACTAAGCATTTTGTCCAGCATGGTAAAGATTCTGCCAGCTTATATTCATGAACACTAATATTACACATCCAGAAAGTCTAAAACTGTGATCTGCATTCACTGCCCACATCTCACGACCCTGCAGTATCACAGTTTACCTTCTATCTTTTTCGCTTTTACTTGTTTCAGTCATTGGACTGCAGCCATGATGGGGTACCACCCTGAAGGGTTTTAAGTCAAACAAATTGACCCCCACCCACTCATTACTTATTTCTAAGTCTGGTACTTATTCTGTTGGTTTCTTTTGACAAACTGCTAAGTTACAGGAGTGTAAACAAACCAGCACTGGTTGTCAAGTTACGGCAGGGAGAAATACAAATGTGCATGCATGTGCACACACACACACACACACACACAAACGCATGCACATGCATATATACACAAACACACAATTTCTGCCTACCAAATGCACTTACAAGCCAGTGATCACCTTGGGGACTATAGTAGAAGACACTTGCCCAAGGTGCCATGCAGTGAAGCCAAATCCATTATGCTCTCTATTACACTTTCACTATGAAAGGTGGTGTCTATACTTACATATTCGCCATGCTCCTTGTCGGTCACTTTTCTTATATGAATATCAGCAATAATGATTCAAGTTCTTGTACTTCTCCAAATACATCAGCTCCCTTTATCATTCTCCTAATTTCTTGAACTACCAGCATCTATTTAAGCATATTTCATCATGTTCTGAGAACATATAACCCATTCCGACCCCTCTCAGAAATCATTATATCTGATGACTTAAGCTACCCTGTGAAAAACAAGCCTTTTGCATTCATCAATTCTCTTCACTAAACTATCTTATCCCACCCACACATCCTAAACCAGTCACAGTCAAACTACAGCCTAAATGGATTTCTGAATGGCATGCCTAATATAAAATTACCTTGAATTTTTTTTTAAGTGAATGGCTTGTTTGATGGTGAATTATGTCTCATGCAGCTCACTCCTTGAAAAAGGTTGCCCATACCTGTCCTAGACCATAGATGTGCCAAATACCCTAAATTTCCCAGCATGGCCGAGTGGTAAGAAGCTGGGTTCAGTCCCTCTGCATGGCACCTTGGGAAAATGTCTTCTACTAATGCCTTGGGCCAACCAAAGCTTTGTGAGTGGATTTGGTAGAGAGAAACTGAAAGAAGCAAGGTGGTGAGCCGGCAGAAATGTTAACATGCCGGGGTAAATGCTTATTGGTATTTCATCTGTCGCTACTTTCTGAGTTCAAATTCTGCTGAGGTTGATTTTGCCTTTCATCATTTCAGGGTCGATTAAATAAGTACCAGTTATGCACTGGGGTCGATATAATCGACTTAATCCATTTGTCTGTCCTTGTTTGTCCCCTCTGTGTGTAGCCCCTTGTGGGCAGTAAAGAAATAAGAAACTGAAAGAAGCCTTTTATATATATATGTGTATGTGTCTTTGTCAGTGTTTGCTCTCCATCACCACTTGACAATCAGTATTGATGTAATTATGTCCCCATAACTTAGCAGCTCAGCAAAACAGACCAACAGAATAAGTAGCAGGCTTTACAAAAAAAAAACAAGTGCTGGAGTGAATTTTTTCCGCAAAAATGCTTCAATTCCCCAGCATGGCCACAGTTTAATGAGTGAAACAACTAAAATATAAACACTGAAAGATAAACCTAATTGCTACCAACCTATGTCTGTCGTTACCCCTATGAGGTTGTCCAACCACACTCCTCATCAGTGGTACCCAAAACACATCCACATAACAGAGAAGTTGCCCTTTCTTCAACACTCCATGACACTTCAAGTCAGCTGACTCTTTGAAGCTCTACCAAGTGTAGGCCACTTACACTTAGTGCTTTATGTGCTTCCCTCTTGTAACACCCAGAAACAGCTTGGCTGTCCTTTTGAATAAATCCCTATATGTCCCACACAAAACAAAGACCAAATGCACTAAGTCTCCCAAGTGGTTTGCTCATATTTTGTTGCTGGTCTTTAGGCAAAACATTTAGACTCACATCTGCAAAAATCTTCCTGCATTCTCTAAAACAGGACTATGTTGCTTATCCAGTAACGCAATTCCTGCAAGACCTCATTCCAAACTGCCAAAAAATTTCTTTGTGCATTGTGCAGCCATCAAGCTGTTTCACCTTCCAAACTGCAGCTGATCCTTTTGATCTTTTAGCAAAAGAATATCCACAAACTTTGCAAACAAATTCCATCTGACTCATGCAAGCATAAAAGAAGTGGCTGTTAAAACAATCTTGATGTTGGTGATGATGATGATGATTATGATGATGATGATGATGATGATGATGATGATGATGATGATGACAGTGACGACGATGATGATGATGACAATGATGATTATGAATATGCCCGTGTGTGAATGTGTGCGTGTATATCTGTGTATGCATGTGTAATTAGGTAAATAAATACACACTCATACATCACATATAGTGCCATGTATATGTGTGTGTGTGTGTGTGTGTGCATGTGTGCATGCATGCGTGTGTGTGTGTGTATGTGTGTGTGTGTGTACATATATTTCACACACACACACAAAAAAAGAAAGAGTGAGATAGCAATCCAAAGAGGAAGCTGTTCACAGGAAAAACCTCCTACATGAAAGGATATGAAAAGAGAAAGGAGTGGAAAACAGAGCAACAGTGAGATAACAACAACAACACTTCTATCAGTTACAACAGTAACAACAACATAACTCTATATATCAGCACTTATCTAGTTACAGAATCCACAAAAAGTGCTTATGCTTGTCACTCAATTTGCTAGAAATGGCAGACAAATCTTTTACATCACACTTCTTTCCAAATGTAAGTAGGAAGAACATGTTGGATAACATAGTTCTGATACACAGAATGACAGGATGGTCACAATTGGAATATTTTTGATCATAGATTTGTTTCATCAAGAGTGTTTTAGGAACTCAAAAAACAACTATAACAACAATAACATTCAATTCATTAATAATGCCTAACCCTAACCCTAACCCTTACCCTAAAACCTTAAAGCTAAAACCAGTACAAATGCATGAACGATGTCATAAATAACAGTGACAAACAAAATATGCACCGCCAATAGGTGTTGTTGACAAACAGCGGCAGTAATTTTATTCAGCTTAATACACGTCATTGATTGGTCGAAATTACCAAAATATGACTACTTTAACACGAAATAACTTCGTAAACAAACTTTTCTCAAAAACGCTAAGAGTAAAAAATGCTTTATATGACACATTCTACCGGTGCCGAAGTTTGAAAGTGCTTAGTTACAAAAAATTATTTTCTAAATCTGCCAGTCAAAAGGTAAAGATCCATGGTGGTTTCCATTATAGGTACAAGGCAAGCAATTTTGAGGGGTTGGGGTGGTGATTTTAGTCAATTTTAATTTATTGAACCCAGTACCAGTACTTTATGGGGTGTAGCTACATAAATGTGCCCCATACCCCACCAAATTTGTTTCCTCATAACTTTCAGAGAAATGGATAATTTTTCATGAAATTTTCTACAAATACCTTTCAGATGGAGTAGATTATAATTTATAGTGGAATTTAAATTGAAAAATCAAATGGTAGGCAAGTGTACAAACATACAGATACTCATCACATGTATATATATAAATATATATATGTGTGTGTGTGTGTGTGTGTGTGTGTGTGTGTGTGTGTGTGTATATATATATATGTATATATATATGTATATATATGTGTATATATATATATGCATTTTACCCTTTTCTAATGTCTCCTCTTTTACCCTTTTCTAATGAGCTACAGTAAGCCGGAACATTATTATTATCTTAGACCAGTGGTTCTCAACCATGGTCCATATCACCCTTAGGGGTCTATATTAGATTTTAGTGTTAAAATTTATGTGCATTGAGTTGGTTACACTTCTACAATACACAGAATATTTTAACAATTTCTATGCAATTCCTAATATTTAATTCCTCCTCTGGAGTATCTCCATTTCAGCCACTTTTCATGATCATATTCTTTTCAGTCATTACCAAAGATTCTTGACCATAGTGAAGGGTTGGCATGAACACCATACGGAAGACAGAAAGTCTGGCTTTTACACCCACCTTTTTTTCTTCTGAAGATTGAATGCTTAAGCATCTTAATAGAATAAAAAAGGACAAATCAAATAATGAAACTTGAGATAAACTATATCTAGGAAAGATCATAAGCCTATTTAGTCAGTGCTGTTTCGGGGGTAAACAGCCACAACAATCTAGATTATGTGATATGATAATCAGTTAGCTCAATACTTTCAGAGTATAGAGATTTTACATGTGTTTTTACACTAAGCATTTAACAATAAGTTAAGATCAATGACACGTTTCCATAGTTTCTTTTATAGGAACAAAATTTCAAGTTTTATTTACTACTTTTTCCTACTTTCATTTAAAAAATCTTTTTTGTAATCCTAAATCACATGACTCCATTTAAAGGATGTTATTGGCAAGAATTTTTGTGTAATTTAGATGACAGTTTATTCACTGCACCCTGCATATATAAATGCATGTACATGTGTGTGTGTGTATATATATATATCCACACACACAAGTAATCACTTAAATACAAAACAAGGTGGAAAACAAATAGTACTCAAATACAAAAAGTAGAGTAATATGCTTTTATTAAAGCTGCAAAATTCTCAAAACTGTGAAACTCTAGGCTTTAGTAAAAGTATATATATATATATATATATATATATTATATATATATATATATACTCCTTACTCTTTTACTTGTTTCAGTCATTTGACTGTGGCCATGCTGGAGCACCGCCTTTAGTCGAGCAACTTGACCCGGGGACTTATTCTTTGTAAGCCCAGTACTTATTCTATCAGTCTCTTTTGCCGAACCGCTAAGTGACAGGGACATAAACACACCAGCATCGGTTGTCAAGCAATGCTAGGGGGACAAACACAGACACAGACACACAAACACACATGCACACATATATATATATATATATATATACATATATACGACGGGCTTCTTTCAGTTTCCATCTACCAAATCCACTCACAAGGCTTTGGTCAGCCCGAGGCTATAGTAGAAGACACTTGCCCAAGGTGCCACGCAG
Source organism: Octopus sinensis (assembly GCF_006345805.1). Classification (NCBI taxonomy): domain Eukaryota; kingdom Metazoa; phylum Mollusca; class Cephalopoda; order Octopoda; family Octopodidae; genus Octopus; species Octopus sinensis. The sequence goes on from NC_043003.1 coordinate 94,579,848, forward strand.
TAGGACTGAACCCGAAACCATGTGGTTGGTAAGCAAGCTACTTGTCACACAGAATTGAAAATATTTGGTGTCAAGAAGAAGGAGTATGGTTGGACATCTATTTTCAATTGTTTCTACACAATGTAGTTCTCCAGGCATGCAGGTACTTGACTATGCAACCGCTTTCCTCCATTATGAGATCTAGTTGTGTATCCTCAGGTGATATGTAAATATTGTCTCCGTAAGTCTAAAGTTTTGGCTTCAAGAACATCCTCTCTGTCCAACCATACTCCTTCTTGTTAACTCCAATTTTTGTCAATTATCTATTCATACATGAAAAAAGCCCAAATGCAAACTTGGAAGTACACATAATACTACTACTGGATAGCACAGGGTGAAATCTGAAGGTGGATGAGCTTTATATTGTATTCTACTATAATAATGATAATAATAATAAAACATTGTGTACAGTGCTCAGCTGCACTACAACTCATCTAAAGTGTATGTATAGTACATAGGGTAATGTACAAGCATCAGGAAAAGAACAGTGCATGAGTCATGACATACACATATGTGTATAAGTATGGAAGGGGGACAATCAGATGTAGTTTCGGCATAGTTATGGTATATTCTAATACACTATAACTACACACACACACACACCACACACATATTCTCCAAACCAGTGAAGTGGACAAGTTCTCCTTAGGGTTTCTCTCAATATCAAAATAAAGTATATACTTTTTATAATCGTGTATTTAAACCTTGCTCATCCTGTATGTATTTTGGGAATATTCTCGATATAAGCACTGCCTCATATTGTCTTGTCTAACCCATATATGTCTCTATGGAAATACAGACATAAAAGTAATGCTGCTGGTGATGATGATATATAAGTGTGTGTGTATGTGTGTGTGTGTGTGTGCGCGCACATATGTTTAGCTAGTTCCATGATAAAATGGACCCAGCTCATGCTCTAAAGTGGTTGGTGACAGGAAGGGCATTTTAATGGCTAAAACCATAGAATGAACAAAACTACATCAAAGATGAACAGTCCCTCTGTTGCTGCGAGTACTAGACAATGTGTGCTAACATCATGGTAATGATGATGATGGTGGTGATGATGATGATGATGATGATGACGATGGTGATGAGTATGACGATGGTAATGCTAATGATCATGGTAAGGATGAAAACAACTATGATGAGGATGACAATGATGACAATGATAATGATAACAGTGGTGGCAGTGGTGATGGTGGTGGTTGTGGTGATAGTGAAAATGTCAACAATGATGACAAAAGCTACAATTATGATGATGAAGATGATGATGACAATGATGATTATGGTTAGGGTTTGATAATGGCGATGACTACAACGATGATTGTACTGCTGATGACGATGATGGTGGTGGTGGTCGTGGTGGTCGTGGTCGTGGTCGTGGTGGTGCTGGTGCTGGTGCTGGTGCTGGTGTTGGTGGTGCTGGTGGTAGTGGTGCTGGTGGTGCTGGTGGTGCTGGTGGTTTTGGTGGTGGTGATGCTGGTGCTGGTGGTGTTGGTGGTGCTGGTGGTTTTGGTGGTGCTGGTGGTTTTGGTGGTGGTGATGCTGCTGGTGGTGGTGATGCTGGTGGTTTTGGTGGTGATGATGATGATGATAGTGATATTGTGTACAGTACAGATCTCCAACATAGTTGCTTTAGCAACACAGAAGATTTATACACATAATCCATTTTGGAAAATATTAAAGATAGAACAAACAAATACAAGATACAATCACATAAGAATGATTTCTTTTGACAAGACACAAAACCAAATATAGTATAATAGATATTTACTCTCCATAGAAAACGCTTGATAGATTTGTCTGCATCACAACAAAATCTAACACATCTCTATCCATCACCAAGCATGACTTCCATTCTGAAATTATTGGCATCACAATGCTACCCTACTTTCATATTGTGTCAGATATAACTTATAGGAAAAGGAAAGAAGCATAGACAAGGTTTGCGAGTATGTATGACATCACAGTATGTACCATATATTTGTTGATTGTACTGGGTACCAATGTATAATGCGGGCGTGGTAATAGGTACAGGTGTGGTATTGATGCAGGCATGGTATGAGCACAGGTATGGTATAGGTGCAGGCATACCTGTTTCTTTACTACCCACAAGGGGCTAAACACAGAGGAGACAAACGGATTAAGTCGATTACATCAACCCCAGTGCGTAACTGGTACTTAATTTATCGACCCCGAAAGGATGAAAGGCAAAGTCGACCTGTGTGGTAAGAAGTTTGCTTTCCGACCACATAAGTCTAGGTTCAATTCCACTGCATGGCACCTTAGGCAAGTGTTTTGATGCAGGCATGGCTGTATGGTAAGAAGTTTTCTTCCCAACCACATGGTTCCAGGTTCATTCCTATTGCATGGTGCCTTGGGCAAGTGTCTTCTATTACAGCCTTGGGCTGACCAAAGCCGTGTGTGTGTGCATGTGTGTGTGTATGTGCATGTGTGTGCATGTGTGCACATGTGTGAGTGCATATGTATATACGTGTGTGTCTGTGTGTGTGTATGTATGTATTTGTGTGTGTGCCTTTGGTGTCTTTGTTGGGTATATTTCCATGACTTAGCATTTTGGCAAAAAAGACTAATAGAATAAGTACCAGGCTTTAAAAATAAGTGATGCTGTCACCATCATGCAAGCAGTGTCCTTCATTCAACTCCCATGAAAATATGTCTTGTCATGGGGAAATATTACCTTACTTGGAAACAGATGAGGGTTCGCAACCAAAATGGCATCCAGCTATAACAAATCTGCCTCAGCAAAATTCCATCTAATCCATGCAAGCATGAAAAAATGGACAGTAATGTAGTCTCAATCAGATATAGATAGAGCAGAGAGAGCTGCACCAGTAAGTCAGCTGTTACTCCTTTTCTGCTAAGAAAACTGGGTCCTCATGAATTTCAAGTGTCTTTTATTACAAAGACACAATGTGCCGCTCAGCCCAGAAATTGAATTTACTGCTTTATTATCAATATACCTATTTCTTTACTACCCACAAGGGGCTAAACACAGAGGGGACAAACAAGGACAGACAAATGGATTAAGTCGATTATATCAACTCCAGTGCGTGACTGGTACTTCTTTAATCAACCCCGAAAGGATGAAAGGCAAAGTCGACCTCGGCGGAATTTGAACTCAGAACATAGCAGCAGACGAAATACTAGTAAGCATTTCACCCGGCGTGCTAATGATTCTGCCAGCTCGCCGCCCTAGCCAGCTCACTGCCCTTTTATTATCAATATACCAACACCCTAACACTGTGCGATATACCTTCACTATATCTTACCTCGTTTTTCCTCTGGTTTCTTCTGATCAGTGCCATAGCAAGTTGAGAGTTCTTCTGGGCAGGTTGTTGGTCTTTCAAAGAATAATCAGATGATGGGGCTGCCATTTTGGCAACAGGTCACTGTGCCATGGATCATCGCTCGTCTGGAAACCTCCTGAGAGACTGGCCACCAGCCTAGGATGGCTCTACCAGGAGCAAAGCCCCAAACAGTGACATTCTCTCCGGTCTATGGAACATGCAAGCCCCCTCACAATGACAAAGCCAAACCCAGGAGGGGTAACTTATCTAGATAGAGAAAAAATATAGATAAGGAGCCATAGCTGTCACTCACAAACAGGTATGACTTAATGGCATGGATCATGCTTTTGCTAATTTTTTATTTCTTTACTACCCACAAGGGGCTAAACATAGAGGGGACAAACAAGGACAGGCAAATGGATTAAGTCGATTACATCGACCCCAGTGCGTAACTGGTACTTATTTAATCGACCCCGAAAGGATGAAAGGCAAAGTCGACCTCGGCGGAATTCGAACTCAGAACGTAAAGGCAGACGAAATACCGTTAAGTATTTCGCCCGTCGTGCTAACGTTTCTGCCAGCTCACCGCCTTTTGCTAATTGTTTTAGTTTCAAATCCCTATGTAGTCACAAACATGGGTGTAGACACCCTCTTGGATATCCCACATTTGAACCTATGGAACATCAAAGAAGTGATAACTGGAAGGAGAGTGAGCTGCACCAACAGTCAGTTATTATTGATTTCCAGCTAAGTAGGCTGTGAAATAGCTATAATTGAAATGCTTTTGGTCATAGGCCTCATCAATCATTAGGTCTCATCAATCATTGTTGACCTGTGGCTAAATAACAGTAACAACACCATCAACGACAATAATAAGTGACAATTAATAAGAGTGTATCTATTGCAGGAGTGGGCTTGCTTGAAATAGCAGCTACATCTTCTTCAAATAATATGTTGCTGTCTAAAAAGGGACGGTTCTATGTACTTGCTTGACCTGCAAGAAATAATAACTGAATCTACCTTAAATCACACACCATACCATCTTAAAAGTAAGAAAAATAATAATGTCTGAAAAATGATGGAAAGGTCATGGCTGGAGCCCCTTAGATTATAGTCATATTCTGTTATATTCTACCAATGATGACTTGGCATTTCATGACCACAAAGCAATCATTTTATTAGATATAATGAAGATTCTTTTATGATTCTCCATTACAGCTGATTAATAGCTAATCCTTATAATCATTATAGCTAATCCTCCTTATCACTAATGAGAAATATTTTATTACTTTATCATGTGTATAAGATTACTATAGCACATATAACTATCTTAATATATATATATATATATATATATATATATATATTAGAAGAGTAGAGTAATTTGATTACTTGTCTTAATATATACACAAAGAAAGGCGGCAAGCTGACAGAATCATTAGCACACTGCTTGGCAGCATTTTGTCCATCTTTACATTCTGAGCACAAATTCTGCCAAGGTAGACTTTACCTTTCATCCTTTCAAGGTCATTAAAATAAGTACCAGTTGAGCTCTGGTTAAGAAACAAACATCTTACCTACACAGCGATATCTTTTGGAGTTGATAATTAAGGTGAGAGAGCTGGTATCCCTGGATCTCTGAAATGATCTTATTATGCAAACTTTAATTTTCTGTTTTATAAACATACACTTATACATAGACACACAAAAAATTATGTATATGTATACATATGCATACATACACATATGCATACATCCATATAGATATACATGCAAGCAGAGATATAAATATATATGCATACATACATACATACATACATACATACATACATACATACATACATACATACATACATACATACATACATACATACATACGTACGTACGTACATACATACATACGTATGTACGTACATACATACATATGTACGTATATACATACATACATACATATGTACATATATACATACGTACATACATACACATATACATATACATTCATTCATACACATATACATATATATACAAGCATACAAACATACACTCATACATACATAGAGACACACTCTCAGCTTCATATCTAATTATTATTGGAGCAGCAAGATATAGACCAACTCATCTGGATCAAAGCATGGCTGAACTTGAGATCTTGTGGCGAGAATGCAACTCCTTAATTTTTACACTACAAATGATCACAATATCTGGGACAATAAAAGTTAGCAGTACCTAAGCATTTAAAGGATCATGAACAAAACAAGATACTTTCCTTTACAATCTTGCAATTAAGCTGACAGCTAATAAGTGATGCAGGTAGTTTAGTCTATGCATCTGCAATTCTGAGCATGCAAAACTGTTTCTGATTGACATGGATGCTGGGCTGTTTTCTGATTTTGCAAGTATGCCAATGGGTGTAAAACAGCTGGAATTCACAGGGTAGAATTGAACCGGATCACACGATCGGCAAGTGAACTTTTTAACCATTTGGCTATGCAGCATCCATTCATACAGACGTGTATATTTACATATGTATAGACATAAGCATACATACACGCACAGATATAGATGCATTGTGCTTGCATATCCACCTACATACTATATAGAAACAAACACATATACATATGCACATATAGTGGCTAATCTCATTAATTGTACTATCATTTATTACATGCTTCATGAACATAATAGCATGCATATATCTATAAGCATATGCACACACATACACAGATGCACACAAATATTCATATACATACATGCATACATACATACATACTTTTCTACATACATACATATATACATACATACATACATGTATACATACATACATGCATACATATCATCATCATCATCATCGTTTAACGTCCGTTCTCCATGCAAGCATGGAATGTATATATGTATGTATATATATATATAAATATATGTGTGTGTGCATGTGTATGTGTGTAAGTGTGTGTGTATGTATATAGAGAATATATGTATGTGTATATATACATATATGTATTTTTGTATGTATATATGTGTGTTTGCATGTGTGTGTGTATATGTATGTATGTATGTATGTATGTATGCATGCATGCATGCATGCATGTATGTATGTATGTATGTATGTATGCATGTATGTATGTATGTACCAACTCTGTTGACTTATTATATAATGTTTCATTATATGCCTGGCTGAAGATTAATATAATTCCGTCTGAGCTGTGTAATCTGATAACATATTGACACACCTGTACTTTGCCAATTTCTTTTGAAATTCTTCTAATAATATTCTTCATTGTAAAGCTGGTATGTAGTTAAAAATGGTTGAGTGCTGGACTAATTGTACAATAATATTTAGTTTCATTCCTCTACGTTCCGATTTTAGACCCTATGATTATTGACTTTAGCTTTGTGGCGTTGAAAACCATTATTACAGAAATTTACTACTTCTTAATATTATTGGTGCTTTAAAGGTGATGAAATGGAAGAATCGCTAGCATATCTGACAAAAATGCTTAGTGGTAATTCTTCTAATTCACTATATTCTGAGTTCAAATTCTGACATGGTCAACTTTGTTGTTCACCCTTTCTGGGTTGATAAATCAAAGTACCACTTAAGTACTGGAGTAAATTCTAATGACTTGCCCTTCCTTTCAAAATTGCTGGCCTTATGCCAAAATTAGAAAGAAAAATATTATTGACTGATACACGGTCATTCAACCTGCTAGAAATAGCAGCTACAAGTCCCTTAAATATCACTGTACCATCTTAAAAATATGTTATTCATCTATGTTGTCCCAGACACAAATACAGCTAGAAGAAAAGGGAGAATGTCATGACAGAAACACCTTTTATTTTGCATGCTTAATCAGTGTAGACCTGGGTTAAACAATAAGAAAAATGAGTGGCTCTTTTTTTATTAGTAATGATGCAATTTATTGGAGAGGAAGATGAGATTGTGTGATATTCATGCTTTTCCTAGTTTTCTGAATTACCTTTAAATTAACAACCAAAAGATTTGAAGTTTGTGCCTATTGAAAAGCTTTCTATCCCTGTATCTGGAAGGAAAATGCTTATTAACTAACTTAAGGACAGCTTTAATATGCAGGACTTCACACTAATGGAGAAAGGGGATGTGAACCAAATTACAGTGCATCAGCATTGTTTTTGGCTGGTCCTTGTTGAGAGTGTTGTAAGTGAAATTCTCTTTAAATCCATTTGCTGCAGGGGCATTGTTATAATAGGAGCTACCCTATCAAAACATATCTTTATGAGAAGACAGGCTCAATGTCTTTTTGCTTACTCCCTTAACTAGTAATTAAGTAGCAAGGGATAGGTGACAAGCCCCGGTGTTAATTGTAGGCCATCATCTCTCTGGGCTTACTGTGAGGTTAATACAAATGAGCAGCTAAATCTGTTACATTCAAGAAGTTGGCTATGCTTAAGTTTGTTTTTATAGTGATACTAAACACAAATCATTTGAATAAGTGGATGTGTGTGCATGTGTGTGTGTGTGTGTATTCTTCTTTAACAAAGCAAGTATTGACAGTGACTCCAACGTTTGACCCACCTAAACCATCATTGGACTGTCCAATCATAGCTTAACTGGCTGAAACTTCAAAGTCACTGTCAATACTACTTGCTAAACAATAATAAATATGTACTCTAGCAAAGGTATTGAGTACTCCTTCAATTTAATATAAAATCGTTTTTATTATAACGTAAAATCAAGCATTAATATGTATGTGTGTATATATATATATATATGTATGTATGTATGTATGTATGTATGTATGTATGTATGTATGTATGTATATACTTTTATTCTTTTACTTGTTTCAGTCATTTGACTGTGGCCATGCTGAAGCACTGCTCTTTAATTGAATAAATTGACCCCAGAACTTATTCTTTGTAAGCCTAGTACTTATTCTATTGGTCTTTTTTGCCGGGCTGTAAGCACACCAACATCGGCTGTCAAGTGATGGTTGGGGGACAAACACAGACACACAAATATATATTTATATATATTGGGTTGTCCGGATAGTTTGTGCTGATTTTTAAAGGAATGAAAAAGGTCAATAAATACTTGCCATTACTTTTTTAATCAACCAAATATGAACCATTTTGTTGCACAATGCGCCTCCATCTTTCCTTTAACTTAAAATACCCTCTTCCCAGAACTGAGGTGGTTTCATGGCAAAGAATTCATCAAGATATCTTTTTATGTCATCCAAGGAATTGAAATTTTTACTGTTAAGACTATTCTGTAGAGACCTGAATAAGTGGAAATCCGAAGGAGCAATATTTGGTGAATATGGAGGCTGGGGTAACACATTCTAGCCGAGCTGCAGCAATTTTTGTCTGATTCCCAAAGCATCAAGTGCCGAAAATGAACTTTCTTATCTTCCATTTAAAAGGATTACAGAATTAACACAGGTTATAGGAACATAAACCTTCTTCTGCAAAAAGATAGCTTAAACTGTGCTCTGATCTTATCCTCCTGGAGCCACTTCTATTTCTCTCATCTTACTCTCACCTCCACCCTTGTTCCTCATTCACTACATTCACCTCTATACCCATCTCTAACCATCTGTCACTCTCCCCTCACACCCTTGTGTAACTACCAATCTCCTCTTTCCATCCATCCTTTGATCTGTATCCTCTCTAATGCTCATCTTCTTAAACTTTGAAGGTTTGCTATGGCACCCCATCACTACTATCTTATCTACTTCCAACTGACCCATATATAATGCAGGATAACTATGGATCCTTTTTGTAGCAAGGCCCTTGCACTTCGCCCTCTGTTATATTTTTTGCCTTTCAATACCTAGCATAAAGCCATCCCCACTTAGTCAAGGAATACCTGCTTGCTTGCTTCAAGCCCTTGCTTGATGGGGCTGGGTCATTCCAGGTTAGTGGTCCCAGAGACATCATCATGAGTAGAGCCAACCAGGTTCATCAGTGCTCTCCATCACTGGCAGTCCCATTCCGGCCCCTCTGCATCTTCCAATCATGTCCAACCATCTAGTGTGGGGTGTGCTACGAGGCCTCTTCCAGCCCACAGCTGCTGCATCAAATGAGAATAGGACCCTGGTAGGATGATCTAACAGGAGACAGAGAACATGTCCTTACCAGTGCATGCAACAGAGAGCTACGAGGGAAGAGGTTGCAGGCTGTTCATGCTCACATGCATGCCCTTCTTTAAATGGAGTGATGTCTTCTTTACATTTTCATTTCCCTGTTCTTTCCCTGTCTGCATCTTTCTTGGTGACTATGCTAATGCCAGTGGCGCAAGGAAATCAACTAGTACACACAGTAAAGTGGTCGGCATTAGGAAGGTCATCCAGCCATACAGACAATGCAAAAGATGTCACTGGAGATACATGCAACCCTGCAGCTTGCTGGATCCCATGAAACAATCCAAGCCACGCAAGCTTAGAAAAACAGATGTCTGATGATGACGATGATGATGATAATGATAATGGTGATGGTGATGATGGTGATGATGATGACATTACCATATTTTAACATGTATAAGGAACACCCTAATTCTAGGGGCTTAAAATTTGGAAAAAAGGTTTTCTAAGGGATTAAAATACTATCCATATATAAGAAACTCCTATACTTTTTTAACCCAATTTTTGACAAAAAAGGGTTCCTTATACACATTAAAATAGGGTATATTAGAATATATTAAATATAGATAGATAGATAGATAGATAGATAGATAGATAGATAGATAGATAGATAGATAGATAGATAGACAGGCAGACAGACAGACAGATAGATAGATAGATAGATAGATAGATAGATAGATAGATAGATAGATAGATAGATAGATAGAAAGAAAGGCAGACAAGCAGACAGACAGACGGCAAGCAGACAGACAGGCCAATAGATACATAAAGATAAAGACAGCAACAGACACAGACAGTCAGACAGAATGTTTTAAAGTAAAACAAATTAAAATTATTTTCTATCCAAATATGTTGATCAGATAAAATAAAACTTTTTATTTCAGTTTTTATTTTTGCTTTTCTTATTTATTTATTTTACCATTTTATCTCATCCCTTGTCTATATTCCCCCCTCCTCCTCCTCCTCCTCCTCCTTACCATTATCACTGCCTCATTTGATTCCAGCACCAGCTCTGTTTATCCACATCCTACACACTACCACTACTGCTACCACTGCTATCACAGCTTACACTTTTCCTTTCTTACAGTGCCTTCTCCCCTGAAAAATCTTCTTCCTAGTTACCAATTCTGTAGACTACTTCTTCATCATCTTCTTCTTCTTTTTCTTCTTCCTTTTCTTCTTTTTCCTCTTCTTCTTCTTCTGCTGGCTTATTACATAAAATACAGATTCTACACAGGCAAACACAGCTGCGATCTCATTCTGACCTCTAGCATCACCTAGGCAACAAGTGAAACAATATTCTTCCACACAACATACACATTTTCACATACACACAGATATACGTACGTGTACACATACATACGTACATACATACACCCACACACACACAAGTATACATATATACACGCACACATACATACATACATACATACATACATACATACATACATACATACATACATACATACATACACTCACACCCCACACACATACACAGATATACATACATATATACACACACTGAAACATACATACATACACCACACACACACAGATATATACACACATACACATAGGTATATATACATATAGACATATAGAAACTTGCATAAATACACATACACATGCACATACACACACTCAGTCATAGATACACGCATATGTATATTCATACATAAATTGCATACCCGTATTCATGCATATAAACGAAATTCATACAAGCACACAGTGTCAGGGATAAGTATGTCCCCTCATGTACAGAGCCCTTTATATACATATTTATCATCATGAATTCAAATACACTGTCATAAACATACAGATTCCAAATATCTATACACACACATATATACCTCTCCAATCATATATATACACATACACTTATATACTTATACACTTTTAAACACATTTCATAAACTTACACAAAGAGATACTCAGACACATATACATTTACATATACATACACAGATACACACACACACATACACACACATACATACATACATATATACATACATACATACATACATACATTCATAGACACACACACACTCACACACACACATATACATATACATATATCTATACACACACACACACACACACACCACACACACACACACACACACACACATATATACATATATATAAACACACACACTCACACATGTGTGGGGGTTGTATGTATGTATAAATATATCTACTTGCGTCAATATACCTATAATCAGGCTGTAATCTAGCGGCACCATAATAAACATTTGGTCAAAGACACACATGGCTTCTTAAACTATGAACTCTATAACTGTGATTCTACTACAAGTTACAAAGAAATCAGTGAAGTAAAATGGCAATGGACCAAGATTTTGGAAGGGACAAATCTAGTACACCTCTTGGAAATGAGAATGAAAAAAAAGGAAATTCTTTAAAATTGTAAGTAGCTCCAAAAATATTAGATTTTTTGTTGTGGGATGGGAAGATGGTTTGTTTGTTTGTTTGTTTTTAGTGTGGTGTAACTTAACCTGAGAAAAATTTAACTAAACGTAAAATAAAAATAAGAAACAGTTATAGGCGTAGGAGTAGCTGTGTGGTAAGTAGCTTGTTTACCAACCACATGGTTCCGGGTTCAGTCCCACTGCGTGGCACTTTGGGCAAGTGCCTTCTACTATAGCCTCAGGTCGACGAAAGCCTTGTGAGTGGATTTGGTAGACGGAAACTGAAAGAAGCCCGTCGTATATATGTATACATATGTGTGTGTGTCTGTATATGTTTGTTTTTCTGTGTTTGTCCCCCCAACATCACTTGACAGCCGATGCTGGTGTGTTTACGCCACTGTAACTTAGCGGTGCGGCAAAAGAGACTGATAGACTAAGTACTAGGAATACAAAGAATAAGTCCTGGGGTCAATTTGCTCGACTAAAGGCGGTGCTCCAGCATGGCCACAGTCAAATGACTGAAACAAGTAAAAGAGAGTAAAAGAGTAAAGTTGCTCAACATGCTGGAAATAGCAGCCCAATCTCTCTCAAATCACATACTCCTCATCTTTCAAAAGTGAACATATCAGATAGTGCATTCCAAGATAATTATAAACAGATAGAATGGCTATGGCATGTTTTGACCTGATATTAACCTACAATAACTACAAAAAACATGAAACAGGTCTACTTTTCATAGATTTCTTGTTTTCTTTGCCATGTTCTATTCCAATGCGAATATTTTTAGATTCTGGCACAGGGCCAGCTATTTCAGGGCAGTGGGGGAAGTCAATTACAATGACCCCAGTACTCAACTGGTATTCTGAAAGAATGAAAGTGAAGTCAACTCCAGCAGAATTTGATCTCAGAACGCGAAGATGGATGAAATGCCACTAAGTGTTTCAACCCAGTATGCTAACAATTCTATCAGCTTGCCACTTTATTTCCATGCAAATATTTATCAGGAATTAGGTATTGCTTTTATATCATTATCAAGTCATTATTTTTGACAGTTCAAGAACATGCATTAACAGCTGCATTCACATTTTGCATACATTTTAACAGTACAACTGATATTATAAGCTGAAAAGTTTTGTCGCACTTTTGTGACCTGGTCACTGACATACTTCCATAGCATCTGTTGGACATCAAACACTGATGAGTCAATGATGGGATTTCCCTTCCATAACACTTAAAAGAATTGTTTTAATGAGTTCCAGATGGCATTATTTTAGGAAATATGAAAAACCATTATTGTCATCACCATCATCACCAAAGAATCCCTCTCAACACATGGCTATGATGCTCCCCCACTACTTCTGCTCGTGATCAGAGATGCACATATCGCCAGCCACTAAGGGACATGCTCAACTGGTTATGGTCAAACAACTGACAAGCAAATCTGTGGTATTGAGCAGAATATTTGCTGTAGCCCATCTTTTATACCAAGACAAAACAATGTACATGATAACACTTCCAATCAGTTAAGATCAGAAGCCATGAGAGCCACTGCCTGGTACTGCATCAGGGCATTTTATTATTATTATTATTATTATTATTATTATTATTATTATTATTATTATTATCGTCATCATACATTTGACTTTTGCTTTGCGTTTGTACAAGTTGACTCCAAGTCTCACCTGGAGACCTTAAGAGACAACAAGTTAGTTCAAGTTGGTGTTATGACTAGGGTACCATAATTTTGGTTTTGCACAAATTATTGTTCTAGAGAATGTCTGTGGAAACATAAGAAAATTAGGAGTTTGTTCTAAAAGTAATTTGATTATAAGATGATAATGTACTGTTAAAAGAACAGTAAAAAGTGTTTGCTATTATGTACTTTTAAAAGTATTTTGATATAGTTTACAGATTAAAATGTTTTGGAGATTACATAGACAATATTTTTAAAGAATGTGAACAGTTCCCATGGCAAATTACTACTATATCACCTGCTACACCTCTGTGTTGCTGGGGTCTGTGCAGCATTGTGTGTTCTATTTTGTTGTTAGAAGGGTGCAAACTCTTCCTGGTATTGTATTGTGTCAGGTTTTTTTTTGGGGGGGGGGGGGGAGGGGGTTGATTTCTTTTAGGTGTGGCACAGTCTTTTGTTATATTAGTTTTGTATTGTGTGTTGTGTGTAATACATTGGGTATTCAGCTAGCTGGTGGTAGTTTATTTCCTTGAATATTTACTGTAATATTATTATTATTATTATTATTATTATTATTATTATTATTATTATTATTATTATTATTTCAAAATCGATCAACATCAATAGAAATTGCAGCTGTGATACCAGTGCCGGTAGTACATAAGAGAACCATCCGAACATGGCCATTGCCAGCACCAGCCCGACTGGCATCGTGCCGGTGGCACATAAAAAGCACCATCCGATCGTGGCCATTTGCCAGCCTCGTCTGGCACCTGTGCCGATGGCACATAAAAAGCACCCACTACACTCACAGAGTGGTTGGCGTTAGGAAGGTCATCCAGCCATAGAAACATTGCCAGATCAGACTGGGCCTGGTGCAGCCTCCTGGCTTCCCAGACCCCAGTTGAACCGTCCAACCCATGCTAGCATGGAAAGTGGATGCTAAACAATGATGATGATTATTATTATTATTATTATCATTGTTATTATTATTATTAATTTCTGTTTGACTTTTGCTTTACATTTGTACAAGTTGGCTCCAAGTCTCACCCAGAGACCTCAAGAGACAACAAGTTGGAAGTTCATGCTGGTGTTATGCCTAGGGTGCCATATATTTGGTTTTGTACATACAAATATATTCTATAGAATGTTTAAGAAACCATAAGAAAATTATGTTTGTTTTAAAACTTGAGATTACATAGAAAGTATTTTGTGTAGGATATGAGCAGTTCCCATCAGCACTGTCTTTTGAATTTCAGCCATTTTGGGGTTTCTTGGTATCTGAGCTAAGTAGCAACCAGCCCCTTTTTCTACTATTATTATTATCATTATTATTATTTATTATTATTATTATTATTATTATTATTATCATTATTATTATTATTATTATTATTATTATTATTATTATTATTATTATTATTTATTATTATTTTATGTTTGACTTTTGCTTTACATTTGCACAAGCTGGCTCCAAGTCTCACCCAGAGACATCATGAGACAACAAGTTGGAAGTTCATGCTAGTATTATGCCTAGGGTGCCATATATTTGGTTTTGTACATAGTGTTCTAGAGAATGTTTAAGAAGCCATAAGAAAATTATGTTTGTTTTAAAACTTGAGATTACATAGAAAGTATTTTGCGTAGGATATGAGCAGTTCCCATCAGCACTGTCTTTTGAACTTCAGCCATTTTGGGGTTTCCTGGTATCTGAGTTAGGTAGCAACCAGCCCCTTCTTCTACTATTATTATTATTATTATTATTATTATTATTATGATCATCATTATTATTATCATTGTTAAGATGGCAAGCTTGTTATTATTAAGACAGCAAGCAGAATCGTTAGCACACGGGAGAAAATGTTTTGCAGCATTTCTTCCAGCTCTTTACATACTGAATTCAAATATTGCTGAGGTCAACTTCGCATTTCATCCTTGCAAGGTCAATAAAATAAAGTACCAATAAAGTACTAAAGTCAGTCTAATCAAGCTACCACACCTCCACCACTACACACATACACACTTAAAATTGCTTGCCCCATGACAAAATTTGAAACTAAGGCAGCCAGGTGGCAGAATCCTTACCATCGCAGACAAAATACTTAGTGGCATTTTTTTTTTTCTGATTCTTTACTTTCTGAGTTCAAACTCTGTGAGGTCAACATTGCCTTTCATTTTTTCAGCGCTGATGAAACAAGTACCAGTTGATGTAATCGACTAGTCCCCCTCCTCCAAAATTTTGGGCCTTGTCACCATAACAGAAATGATTATTATTATTATTGTTGACAAGGTGGCAAGCTGGCAGAATCATTAGCACACTGGGCAAATTGCTTAGCAGCATTTCATCTGTGTTTATGTTCTGAGTTCATATTCAACCAAAGTCAACTTTACCTTTCATTCCTTCAGGGTCAATTGAATATTGGGCTCAATATATATTTCATTACTGCCCACAAGGGGCTAAACACAGAGGGGACAAACAAGGACAGACAAACGGATAAAGTCGGCTATATCGACCCCAGTGCGTAACTGGTACTTAATTTATCGACCCCCGAAGGGATGAAAGGCAAAGTCGACCTCGGCGGAATTGGGCTCAATATAATCAGCTTAGTCCTGTCTCCCAAATAGCTGGTCTTGTGCCAAAATTTGAAATCATTATTGTTGTTGTTGTTGTTGTTGTTATTGAGTTCTTTATTTGTCTCACAGGTGAGAGAAAAAGGAGTATTATAAGGACAATTTACCAAAATGATGAGTGGGAGGTGGATTATGCAGAATCAATAATTACAAAAGAAAAAATAAAGTATAGAAAGCCATAATATGCAAAAAGAATGAACTGGGTTACCTCAGTAAGAAGACAACCATTTAGGCCAATCAAGGATCCCTACAAATCCGAGATTTATGTAATCTTATTCTTATTGCATACATTTTTTTTTTACTACCTGTTACAGTTCTATGTGATTTGAAAAATGTTAAAAGGTATAATTATTACTACAAAGATCACAATATGATATTATCTTATGTATCTTCTCTTAAGCTCTTAAAAACTGCCTCTGGTTATTTGAGAATAACCAGCTTTGATGGAACTGCAACATGCAATTAGTGTAGCATTGCACCTTAAATGTTTTTGACCGCACATGTTGTTTTAGGGTTTTGATAAGTTTTGAACCCTTTCTTTTCTATTTGGTATTTTGCATCAAGATATGCCCTTGCACCTTTTTAGCATTTTTCCATTGCATTTTCCAATTCCGTTATCATCATCATCATCATCATTTTTATTATTATTATTATTATTATTATTATTATTATTATTATTATTATTATTATTATGTTTATTATTATTATTATTATGTTTATGATTATTATTATTATTATTATTATTATTATTATTATTTTTTATTATTTTTATCATTATTATTATTATTATAATTATTATTATTATTGAGTGAGAAAGCAGTGCATGCCATCAAAGTAACACCGGGGTAAAATATACAAAGCCCAGTATACCCATCATGACTACCCATCTAATAAGGGTGCACTAGGCACATGCATCACAACCACATGTGCATAACGTTGTGATGTTATATCAAGATTAACAGCACATGACCTTGCAGGTGGGGCCCAGTTAGAATTTTCTTCAGGTCAAGAACATGAACTTCCAACCTGTTGTCTCTTGAGGTCTCTGGGTGAGACTTGGAGCCAGGTTGTACAAATATAAAGCAAAAGTCAAACATAGAAGAAGAAGAAGAAGAAGAAGAAGAAGAAGAAGAAGAAGAAGAAGAAGAAGAAGAAGAAGAAGAAGAAGAAGAAGAAGAAGAAGAAGAAGAAGAAGAAGAAGAAGGGAATTTGATAGTATTTTATTTCCTCTGTTACATATGCTTCATCATTTAATATTTCCTACTTGTCTGTCTGAGGGGGTGTTTTCAAATGCAAGCTACCCTTATGAGGGGTGCATCTATGGATTGCACCTGTAGTATGATAGCATGTGTCACCAAATACTGAAAAATACATAACAGATGAAATAAATGAGCACCAAGTTCAAGCTTATACACATACATACACACACACACACACTCAAACACACACATACACATACACACATGTATGTATATAATTAATGTGAGTTTAGAGAGATATGTTATCCAGCTGGATACCATAGTATACCATACCATTAAAAATGTTATTGGTATAGATCTATGTTGGTATAAATTTGGATATCATTTTGAAAGGTAGTATTTTCAGGAAATGATTGTAAGATCTCTCAAAACTTTTTAAAATGATAATAGTTATATTTTATATATTTATTTATTAATACAATATTGTTTATATTATGGACTTATCTCTTCTTTTACTCTCAATTATAATCACTCTAATTGCATCTCTAAATACCTTTCAGGTTTTAGACATTTCTCATACCAAGAGCACTTATCTGAAATCCAGTACACTTTATTTTAATAGGACATATTTGATTAACTGTCCCAGCCCATCCAAAGTACCTTTGATTGCAGAACAATCTGCTGTGCATACCTTGGATCGTAGGGTGACCTTCTGTGCTTGAAGAGACCTATTGAGTCAAGTACATCAACATCAAAATGAATATCAAATGGAAATTGTAGTTGTGATACCTGTGCAGGTGGCACGTAAAAAGCACCATCCGAATGTGGCCGATGCCAGTGCTGCCTTGACTGGCTTCTGTGCTGGTGACACATAAAAAGCACCAACCAATCATTGCCACTGCCAGCCTCCCCTGGCACCTGTGCCAGTAGCACGTAAAAAGCACCCACTACACTCACGGAGTGGTTGGCGTTAGGAAGGACATCCAGCTATAGAAACACTGCCAGATCAGACTGGAGCCTGGTGCAGCCTCCTGGCTTCCCAGACCCTGGTTGAACTGTCCAACCCGTGCTAGCACAGAAAACGGAGATTAAACGATGATGATGATGATGATGATGATGATGATATATATATATATATATATACATATATATATATATATATATATAGGAAAATTGAACAAGGAGACGTACTCTTGAGATGTTGTTAAACCATTTATATCTTGAATTCTTCTACATATGTTTCGGTGTCAGCAATGCATCAATCTCATCAGGAAGGATATAAATAACAAACTCATCAAACAAACATGTGAACAGAAATAGAAAGTCCTTTATTTATATCCTTCCTGATGAGATTGATGCATAGCTGACCATAATTTATCCTGTCAAACATTTTGGAGTACATCCACCAAAACTTATGTAGAAGAATTCAAGATATAAATGGTTCAACAACATCCTGAGAGTTTGTCTCCTTTTCAATTTTCCTATTTTCTACTAAATGCGACTTACTATCCTGGATTTAAATCCTGAGACACTTAAGCAACATTTATTATTCCCCTGGATTTAAATCCTGAGACACTTAAGCAACATTTATTATTCCCCTGGATTTTTCCTTTGAATTGTAAACTCTCTCTCTCTCTCTCTCTCTCTCTCTCTCTCTCTCTCTCTTTCTCTCCCTCTCTCCCTCTCTCTCAACATATATATATATATATATATATATTATATATATATATAAGGCTCATTTTGACATCACTTTTATATATATATATATATGCGATGAGGTTTTTTCAGTTTCAGTTTCTTCTACCAAATCCACCCAAAAAGCTTTCGTTGTTCCGAGGATCTAGCAGAAATCACTTGCCCAAGATTCCACACTGTAGGACTGAACCATGTGGTTAGGAAGCAAAAATTTCTAACCTCACAGTAAACTTCTTAACTACATAGTTTTTATATGTGTGTGTATGTGTGTGTATGTGAGATGATAAATATGATTAAATGCGCTTGACATAAGCATTTATTTTTTCTCTCCTAAACCTTTTAATATTGTGTAAAATTAGTAACTTCTCGAATATAACCATGAAAATAACATGTCTGGAGCAAATCTGGCAACATTGCCAAACTAGTCTGGGAAATGCAAAGTACACTAATATTTAATTTCAAATTTCTGCACCAATGAATCTTATGCCATTATATTTATCTTGTACTTGTAGATATCATTAACTAAATACCGTAGTGGTAGTAAAAATAGTCACTGTAATTCCATTTCATCCTGATTTCTTGTTTAAAAAAAATCTTAACCATCTTCAGTCTTCCTGAATATGCAGTTTCCTACACTAAATCCTAACTTATCGTTTCTAAACTAATGACTGTAGCATTCTTCTCTACAAAAAAACTATTATCTTAAGAAGAATAGATATGCTTAAAAGCAGTTGATGTATGAGGAATTTTTTGTTTCTGCTTCTGAAGCTTATATGTAACCAGTCCAACGGAATGTCTGTATGTGGCAATTTTAGCAATATTGCCAGACTATTTCAGAAACATGTTCTGTATAGTCTACTAGAAAAAGTAAAGTTCCTTCCCAAATCATAGATTCATAGGGCCAGTTTCTTGGTTTCCATGAAGTATATATTCCCCACCTTGATGGGACACTGGTCCTTTGAAGGATTACTCATTTTTGCCAGCTAAGTGAACTGGAGCAACATGAAATAAAGCGTTTTGCTCATGAACGCAACACACAGCCTAGTCCAAGAATTGAAACCATAACCTTACAATCATGAGTCTAAAACCCTAAACACTAAACCACATGCCTCCATGCTGTATAGTATAATGGAAGATAAAAGGACTAGAGAAAAGATAGGTATCATGAAGTCAAATAATAAACATTTGAGCAAGTTGTTTATCAATCAATGGAGGCAAGCATAGTTGTGTGGTTATTAAATTTGCAGTGCTACCACTTAGTTCCAGGTTCAATCCTTGCATCATAACATCGGATTAATTGATACCTTCTGAGTAGATTTTGGTAGAGAAAAGTTGTCCCTCTGCCTCACTTATTTTTAACAAATATAACTTAAAGGCTCATTTTGACATCACTTTTATAGTTTCATGCATTTCCATCTTCACCCAATTAATCCCATACTCTCTTCTAAAATGTAAATAAGCACATAGATCCTCTACAGCAAGAAATCTATTCTGTTCTGGTCACTTCTCTCATACTTCTATCCCTCATCTCAAGGCATAAACTTTATGCCTTCGGATTCAAAGTTTTGCACACTCCATGGTAGCTTCACAAGTGCTAGTGGTATAACAATGCATCTGACACACACTTTAAAGTGGTTGGCATTAGGAAAGACATCCAGACATAGAAGCCATGCCAAAGCAGATGCTGGAGCATGATGCTGTCCTTCGGCCTATCAGATTCTTTCAAACTATCCGACCTATGCCAGAATGTAACATGGATGTTAAATGATTACTCTTTTACTCTTACTTGTTTCAGTCATTTGAATGTGGCCATGCTGGAGCACCGCCTTTAGTCGAGCAAATCGACTCCAGGACTTATTCTTTGTAAGCCTAGTACTTATTTTATCAGTCTCTTTTGCTGCACCGCTAAGTTACAGTGACGTAAACACACCAGCATCGGTTGTCAAGCGATGTTGGGGGGACAAACACAGAAAAAACAAACATACACACACACACACACATATGTATACATATATACGACGGGCTTCTTTCAGTTTCCCTCAACCAAATCCACTCACAAGGCTTTGGTCGACCCGAGGCTATAGTAGAAGACACTTGCCCAAAGTGCAAATCGACCCCCAGGACTTATTCTTTGTAAGCCTAGTACTTATTCTATCGGTCTCTTTTGCCGAACTGCTAAGTTACGGGGACACACCAGCATCGGTTGTCAAGCAATGTTGGGGGGACAAACACAGACACACAAAGATATGCATACACACACACATATATATATATACACATATATACTATGGGCTTCTTTCATTTCAGTCTACCAAATCCACTCACAAGGCTTTGGTCGGCCCAAGGCTATAGTAGAAGACACTTGCCCAAGGTGGCACACAGTGAGATTGAACCCGGAACCATGTGGTTGGTAAGCAAGCTACTTACCACACAGCCACTCCTGTGCCTAATTATTAATTAGAAATATTATTAGCACACCAGACTAAATGCTTAGTGACATTTCATCTGTCCTTATATTTTGGGCTCAAATTCCGCTGAGGTTGACTTTGCCTTTCATCTTTTTGGGGGTTGATGAAATAATTACCAGCTATGCAATGACAGTGACACTAACAAGGATGGTAACAATGACAATAACAATAATGATGATGATGATGACAACGATGGTGACACTGATGATGTTGATGATAATGATGATGATA
Source organism: Octopus sinensis (assembly GCF_006345805.1). Taxonomy (NCBI): domain Eukaryota; kingdom Metazoa; phylum Mollusca; class Cephalopoda; order Octopoda; family Octopodidae; genus Octopus; species Octopus sinensis. The sequence goes on from NC_043003.1 coordinate 94,601,657, forward strand.
ATGATGAAGACAATTTCTAACAAGAAAAAAAATGTATGCCTTCTTAGCAATAATAGATGAGGAAACAGAAATGAATGAAAAAAAATGATGATATTTGCATTGGAAATTATTAAAAAATATGCAGACAAATATATAAATGAAAGTGCAGGTTAACAGATATATATATAAATAACATAAATTAAAACTAGTAAGCTGTGTACACACATTACATAAAGTAAGTTTCAATACAATAGAAGTGGTATGTGAGACATAGATATTTTCTCGTGTTTACTTTCATACTTCTTTGATCCAAGATTGCATTCCTTAACCATCTTTTCTTTTCATCTCCCTGATATGAATAAAGTGTAAGAGAGCAAAGTGTTTGGAGCAGTTGGATCGTTTATTTAAAAAGAAGTTAATAAATGCAGGTATAGCTGTGTAGTGTGTAGTGTGAAGTTTGCTTCCAAGCCACATGGTTTCAGGTTCAGTCCCTCTGCATGGCACCTTGGGCAAATGTCTTTTATTATAGCTCTAGTCTGACCCAAATCTTGTGAGTGGATTTGGTAGATGGAAGCTGAAAGAAGGCCATTGTATACACATACACACATACATACATGTACATATATATATATACGTGGTTGTGTGGTTAGAAGCTTGCTTCCTAATCACATGGTTCTGGGGTTCGGTCCCACTGTGTGACACTTTGGGCAAGGGTCTTTTACTATAGCCTCAGGCTGACCAAAGCCTTGTGAGTGGATTTGGTAGATGGAAACTAAAATAAGTTCATCGCATATGTGTGTGTGTACGTGTGTGTACGTGTGTGTGTGTGTGTGTGTGTGTGTGTGTGTGTGTGTGTGTGTGTGTGTGTGTGTATGTATGTGTGTGTGTGTGTTTGTAGCCCCCACCATTCCTTGACAACTGATAGAATAACTGATACAAATAAAAGATAAAATGATAAAAGTACTCCAAGATAAATCAATTCCAAAACCAAGTCTGTTATAAAAAAATATTAAGTGGTGAATCTTAGTCTTATTTTGTTTAAGGAACCTGTTCTCTTCTGCCCTGATTTTCCTAATGTAAAACTGCCTTCATCTCTACTGTATCACTGCACATTTAAAAGGGATCTTACACTTGCAAACAGCCCGATAACCTCACTAATGTTGGTGCCATGTAAAAGCACTCAGTACATTCTGTTGAGTGTTTGGTAGTAGGGAGGGCATCCAGCCATAGTAAGTACATCACAGCAGACATTGGGGCATGATGTAATCTTTAGGGACTGTCAGATATTGCCAAAACCCTCAACCCATGCCAACATGGAAGATGGATGTTAAAAGATGAGGATGATGATGATAATGATGACTATGACAATGATGATGATGATGACAATTTTCAAGTTACCATGCCAACAAGGCCAGTTTGCACTGGCTTCAACAAAATACAATTTTCTTTCTGGTATTCAAAAGTTATCAGATTATAACACTGAGATAGTATGAAGTTAATTGAAACGAAAATTACTTACAACAAAAATGTTTGAATTCTGTTTTATTTGCTGCTACCACCAACAGAAGGGGATTCAAAGTGGGGAGATGATTCTAGAATTTCATGTGTCAAAAAATATCTCTGAAAATGATGCCAGCCTCCCACAGAAATTTGAAACTTATAAGATGTGAACCTGTAAAGATCTTAGCAATAACATGACATTTATTTACATCCAACTCAGTTGGGCCTTTAATTGTTAAGTTTTCTTGACAATGGTCCTGGGTCAGTTGCTGGTGACAGAATTGACGAATCTGTAATATTCTAATAGTTACTGATGGCTAAGTGGATATAATATTGAACTACCAACTCTTAGATGCTGAGTTCAAATATCATGTGACATTTTTTACATTTTGTTACGCATTGTTGTAGCTGTGTGATAAGATGCTTGCTTCCCAACTACACAGTTCAATGTTGAGTACCATTGCATGACACTTTGGATAAGAGTCTTCTACTATAGCCTTGGGCCCAACCAAAGCCTTGTGAATGGATTTGGTAGACAGAAACTGAAGGAAGCTCATTGTATATATGTGTGTGTGTGTGTTTTTGTGTGTTTGTGTATGTGTGTTTTCTTATATGTTGATGTGTGCATGTGTGTCCGTGTGTGTGTGTGTGTGTGTGTGTGTGTGTGTGTGTGTGTGTGTGTGTGTGTGTGTGTGTGTGTGTGTGTGTGTGCGTGTGTCTTTCCAACTGAGTTTGTCCTCAACCACTGCTTGACAACAAACGCTGGTCTGCCTATGTCCTCATAACTTAGCAGTTCAGCCAAGGAGACAGATAGAATAAGTACTAGGCTTATAAAAGAAGTATAAAAAAATAAGTACTTAGATCAATTCATTCAACTAAAAATCTTCAAGATGGTGCTCCAGCATGGCTACAGTCTAATGACTGAAATAAGTAACAGGTAAAAGATAAAAGGCGGGAGTCTGATTCCAAAATATTTGTGATGAATAAATCATCTCCATACACTTTGTAAATGGGATCAATGGTGCCTTCATTGACACCAAACTTGTGATCCACAGCAGAAAAGCTACCATTGTCATGTATTTCCTAAATCATCTCTGTCTTTTCTTTGAAAGAATACACTCACTTGTTTTGCTTTTTAAATCAGGCAGCTTTATATTTCTCCTGTTTACTGGTCCTATGTCTATGAGCACAATACAAAGCATTGCAGCATTGTCATATAAATATAAGCAATAGTAAGTGTACTCTGAGTAGCTGAGCTTTGTAGGTGGTCAGTGGAACATGTTTTTGAGAGTAAGCAGATTCTTTAACTCATTACCGACCCATTTTATCACAGCTCAATTCAATTGAGGATACAGATCAGTGATAAATGAGGCTAAACGTACCCTTAATTCTGCATGTCTATAATGACTTAGAGATGAGAAATAAGGGACAGGTTTGAGAATCCTACTTTCTGTTTATATTAGGCTGTTATACAATCTGGATGGAGAATTAGCTCTCATCTGCTTCATATTATAAAAATATTGTCCTTTGAGATCAAACACTGTCCCTTTAGAGCCCTGCATGCATTTCTTCCTTTTCCTTTTTCTAATTCCAACCAGGATGCCAATACCTTGTTGATTTGGACAGATATGCCAGCATTAACAACTGTTATCTCAACAGAGAAATGAAAATTCTTATCAAAAACATATTGACACAAATGTCCATCAGAAATTGATAAGGTTTTATTTTTACAATTCTGTACATTTTTAGTTGTGTGTGTGTGTGAGTATCTGATACCTGCATGTGCGTAGAATGTATATGAGTATATGTGTGGAGGGTGTACATTTAACTATTTTGTAAGCCCTGTTGCACTAGACATATCATATCAATGTACTTATAAATACAAACATGTATGCATGTTTGTGTATGCGTGTGTGTGTCTGTGTGTGTGTGTCTGTGTGTGTGTGTGTGTGTGTGCGCATGTGTGTATGTGTGCATACACAAGCACACTGTCACATACATGTATGCATGAACACACATATATATATGTACGTGTGAACATATATGCTAATGAATATATATATGTGTGTGAGTGCATGTGTGTATATACACATGCACACAAATATATTTGTATATATATACATATATATAGATACACCAGAGTAAACACATAAATGTGAAACAAGGTGGAAAAAAGAGTACTCAAATACCAGGGGTAGAGTAATATGCTTTATTTAAAAGCAGCAGAAATTCAACAAAACCTGTTACTCGGAGTTTCACATTCCCGTTCGTCGGACAGTTTTGTTAAAAATTTTTTTTAACAAAACTGTCCGACGAACGGGAACGTTAAAATCCAAGTAACAGGTTTTGTTGAATTTCTGCTGCTTTTAAATAAAGTATATATATATATATATATAGATAGATAGATAGATAGATAGATAGATAGATAGATAGATAGATAGATAGATAGATAGATAGCTATATGTATTATTTTCTCCCCTTCTTCCTAGCTCTCCTGTCTAACTATTTTTTCCTACCCAGTCACCATGATTGATCGCTAAATCCACATGGTTTTTTATTCTTTCTCTGTTTATTTCCTCATCTACCTTTCTGTTGAAGAGCATAGGCTTGAAACATAAAAGACTTTCTCACATTCTTGAGCATCAAACTAATACATCTGCTGTTGTTCATACACTTGTCTCCAAGTTTTGTTCTTCTGTAAATTTCAACTATATACACACACACATATATACATATATATATATATATATATATATATATATATATATATATATATATATATATATATATATGTATGTATGTATGTATGTATTATAAATATGCATGTGTATACATGTGCATATGTGTGTCCACTGCCAATAATAGCAGAGTACTATTAAGTCCCTACAAACCACCAAACAAAGAACTCTTCAAAACAATAAAGATACAAAACTGAAACTGGTTTAATCAATACTAAAAGCTAGTCACTTTGTTGCCTAGTAACCCTAATGTACTTTTCACTTGGTGCTTTTCAGTGATAAAAAAACTTTGCCTAATAGTACTATGTTAGACATATACAGACAATGCACACACAAACACCCACAATTACACACATACATACACACTTGAACACACAAATATATATACAACATATATATATATGTATCTATTGTATACATATATATATATATATATGCTTGTATGTATATACATGTGTGTGTGTGTTTGTATGTATATACATATACCTTAATGTTATCAAATTTTTAAAGAATGCATTCTCAAATTCATTTTGTGCCATATTCTCAGCCAATAATGTCTATTTCTCACATTCAGTTCTTCACTTTATTAGCAGTTAGTTTAAAATCAATGTCTATAGAACAGAAGAAACTAATCAATTGAATCAATCCACAGCATATCGCTGGTATTTATTTTATAAGAAGACAGTGTGTTACGTCAGTCATAACATATTGGTTTCAAATTTTGGCACAAGGCCAGCAATTCCAGAGGTTGGGGGAGGATGTAAGTTGATTGCATTGATTGCAGTACTCAACAGGCACTTATTTTTATTGACTCTGAAAGGATGATCAAGAACATAAACCTTGATGGTATTTGAACTTAGTACGTAAAGATGGATGAAATACCACTAGGCATTATGCCCAATATGCTAACGAATCAGCCAGCTTGCCACTTTGTAACATATTATGCAACTTACATAGGGCGACAAGCTAGCAGAAATATTAGCACGCCCAGTGAAATGTTTAGTGGTATTTTGTCTGTCTTTATGTTCTGAGTTCAAATTCCGCTAAGGTCAACTTTGATAAATTAAGTACAAGTTGAGGTTAATCTAATCAACTGGATCCCTCCCCAAAAATTTCGGGAATTGTGCCTAGAGTAGAAAAGATTATTGCAACTTAGATTTCATGCACACTCTCACACACACACACACACACACACACACACATGCTTAACAGTATTTTACAGTATTGTGGATTGAGTATTCTTTATTGTTTGTGTTAGAGGTACTAGACAAGGAATTGTTCAGAAGTAAACAGTCTCAGAATTAATTTCCTTTCTACTCTTCTAGATGGTTTCTCTCTCTCTCTCTCTCTCTCTCTCTCTCTCTCTCTCTCTTCTCTCTCTCTCTCTCTCAATATATATATATATATATCTTTCTCTCTCTCACCTACTCTGTCTCAATTGCTTTCTCTCTGTCCCCCCTTTCTCTCTCTCTCACATTTAATTCAGTTTCTACTGTTCTATATGGTTTCTCTCTCTCACTCCCCCTCTGCCCTTCTGTCCCTCCTCCTCTCTCTCTTCCCCTTCTCCTCTTCTCTCCATCTCTCTCTCTCTCTTTTTCTCCCTCTCTGACTCACTCACTCACTCACTCACGCACTCTGCACCATGCAGAGTCCACACACATCTCAGCCATACACTTCAGTCAAAGGTCTTTTCATAAACTGTTGGGCTTAATTCATACTGTCCTTCTTAGACATGTTGCATTCATGACTCTGAATCCACATCTCTCCATGTAGTAAAAGAAAGAATCTTAAACTTATCCAGCAGCCTTCACACTCAGTCAGTTGAGTGAAAGTTTGGTTTTTAGCAGAGGATATGTAATCCATGGAATTTGGCAATGATGTTGAATCCATAGTACAAGACAGAGGGAAATAGCAGCATACAAGTATGAACATGTAGGTCACCTGTTCTCACTGATGTTATCGATATTAAAAGAAGAACTATATTTTTAACTGCAACATGTGTAAATTGATACGAAACAATTAATGACAAACATTTATATACTAAGTGTGAAACTAGTACCGAAATGTATCTCTATAAGTTACACAACATTCAGTTGTAGTTTTTGTATTATCAGACCATTGTCTAGTGGCTAAGAAGCAACTGTACATCTTCAGATTGTTTAATTAAGTTAAGTTAAGTTAATTTTTTGGCTCAAAAAGCAAAAAGCAAGACTATGTAGGGAGACATGGAGTTATGTACAGGGAGGGTGTTCATGCAAAGAGTTCAGGCCATTTCTGGTCAAGAGAGACTTTGAACCAAGCGGTTGTCGGCATCTTCACTATCTCGTCCGGCAACTTATTCCACAGATCCACAACCCGGACGGAGAAAGCCCCTCTCCTTCGATTGAGATGAAATCGTCACAGATAGAGCTTTTAGTTAAGTCCTTATTACTCCAATGACATACACACACATATAGATAGATAAATAGATAGATAGATAGATAGATAGATAGATAGATAGATAGATAGATAGATAGATAGACAGTTAGACAGATAGATAAATGAATAGATAAAGAGATAGATAGATAGACAGACAGACAGGCAGGCATACAGACATAGACAGACAGACAGACAGCTACATACATACATACATACATACATAACATACATAGGTGCACAATATGTACATACAAATACTTACATGTTCATACATACAAACATAAATCAGGAGCCATCAAGCAATTATAATTTGTTAAAAGAAATCTGTTCAAATCTCTCCAGTTCAAAAAAATTTCAAATCATTAGACTGTTTAATATAAATTTCTCTATAATTCTCTGGTATGCTTTAATATGTCAATGCATACACACAAACATACATACATATAAACATATACATTACATATATACATGCGTGTGTGTATGTTCATATATAAACTATGTATGTATGTATGTATGCATGCATGTATGTACATATGTATGTATGATTGAATAAATGAATGAATGAAAGTATGATTACCTTGAATGTATGGTTGCTTGGAAATAGATGAGTGTTGAAAAAACAAAAGACATGCATTTCTGTGTGATTAAATCCCCTCAATAAAAGACACTGATACAGTTTGGGTCACTCATAGTCTGATTGGAGCCACTGTTAGAATATGTAAAGAGCAAAACTTATGTTTTCCATGTCCTACCTTTAAGGAGTATGTTAAAAGAAAGGCACATACTATTACTTTGGGCATTGCTGCTTTGTGCACCTTTATAAACCAATTACAGCTTCATAAAGCATCAGCACATGTCAGCAAATGTGTTGCTATTTACAGAGGTTCTGACATAGCAATGAATGTCTGAAATTATGTCTGTCACTGAGGTGGCTTAATTATGTTGAAACATGTGTCTGGCAGTCTACTGACATCTTTCAGAACTTGGCTTGATGTGCTTCAATGCATGGCATTTCATAACAAGGTGCACTTTTACTCAGTGACAAGAGATCCATTATGAATGCCTTTTATGTTACAATGTGTGAAATGTAATTGTATACAACTCAATTGTTTGCTTATCAAAACTATGTATTTATTCATTAAATGGGTTTGAGAAGATTAAGCTTAGCTGATGAGATCTATTATGACTGAAATATATGCATACTTATCACCTTCAATGCTAACAATGGTCAGATTGTTCATTGAAGACGATAATTAAATTTCTTAGAAATTTATTCCTGATTTCCTAAAACAATTAATTTTCACTTTTTTTTTGTTTTGTTTTGTTTCATATTTGATGTTTTTTCTTGGGGGGGGGGGGCTTGCTTACAATCACAGCTTGACTAAAGTTTTTTTTCTTTGGCTAAGCAACAAATTTTATTCATCATCATCATCATCATCATCATCATAATCATCACCACCACCACCAACAACAACAACATCACCATAGGTTTCATTTTGCTTTTGTTTTCTTTTCATTCACTTTTCCATGCTTGCATGGGTCAGACAGAGTTCAATAAGGCAGGTTTTATATGGCTGGATGCTTCTCCTGTTGCCAACACTGACTTGTATTCAGCCAATCAATTATTTCACCATGTCCAAGCTTCTTTCCAAAGAAGATTGGAATAACAGAATTCATGTAACAGTGATAATCATTTAAAAATATTGCATAATGTCAAGAAAAGAGAACACAATAACACACATGCATGCACATACGCCCACACATACGAACACACATATATATACATGTATATCCATACATAAATACATATATATACACACATACATATATGTACACACACATATGTATATACATATATATACACACATATGCATATACATCCATCCATCCATCCATACACATATATATATATATATATATACACACACACATATATATACATATGTATATGCATATATACATATGAAAATATGCGTATATACATATGTATATATATACATACATGCACATACATATACATATATATTGACTTTTGAAATGAAGCATGAGATTGATAATATTTATTCTACTTCACCTCTCACCCCCAACCACATCCCATTTATCATTATATACATTCCTGTCTTGAAACCATATAAAAAAAAAAGCAAAAATTAAAAATAAAAAGCCAAGAGAGATCAATAAATAAATGTCATAAAATATTTTATCATGATTTATCAGTGTCTCATTAAGTGCCAAGAACAACATTTTAGCCATTTTATACAGTCTATAACATAGCTATAGTAAATCTATTTTCTATGTATAAAAGTCTTTCTTTTTTACATTTGCTGAAGAAAATTACCTTGACAAACCTTTCTCTCGGTAGTCCTCTGTCTGTCTGTCTGTCTGTCTGTCTCTCTTCCTCTTTATCTATCTATCTATCTCTATCTAGCTATCTGCCCATATATAAATGTGTGTGTGTGTGTGTGTGTACATGTGTGTGTTTGTATGTATTTGTGTATACATATATAAATACATATATACATATATATACAAGTATATATATATATATATAATGTGTATATATGTATATATGTGTATATATAAATATATATAATTATAATAATAATAATAATAATAATAATAATAATTATTATTATTATTATTATTATTATTATTATTATATAATATATAATGATAGTAAAAGGTAACAACAGAATATCCTCAATATTAGAGAAATAGAGGATTATTTATATATATTATAATTTAGAACAAACAGTAAAAAGTTGTCATTATAGTACTCAGAGTTTCGAAAGTTGGAGCGAAGAGCTACAATATGTTCTTGTCAGCTATTAATGGCAACAAACGCTATGAAAAACCGTTACATAAAAAGGATAAAAAATACACGTATAAATATCTAGAGATATATGTATTATGTTACGTGTATATATATAAGCAACTATGTGTATATGAAGATGAAGTTGTGCACATATATACATATATATATGCATGTGTGCACGTGGATGTGTATGTATGAGCACATACATACATATATGTTTGTGTGTGCGTGTATACATGTTTGTGTGAGTGTGTACATATGTAGATGTGAACGCAGGAGGTTTATGTCTATGCATTGTGAGAATATAGTTGCGAGTATTTTTTATCTTTTTTCTTTTTCCACCTATTAGTGTTACTTCCCTTATATTTAACCGTTTCTTCGTAGCATCAGTTGCTATTAACAGCCAATGAAAATGTATCGTAACAACACTTTGCTCCAACATTCAAAACTTCAAGTACTACTGTTTGTTCTAAATTATAATATATACATATATATATATACATATATATATATATATATATATATATATATATATATATATACATATATATATATATACATATATATACATACATATATATGCATACATGCATACATACATACGTACATACATACATATATGTATACATACACATAAATATGTGTATATATGTATGTACATATATGTATCTATCTATTCATATGTATATGTGAGTGAGTGTGTATATAAATACATATATACATACATATATATATATATATATATATTATATATATATACACATATATGTGTATATACATATATATATATATATATATACATATATATATATACACATACATATGCATATATATGTATATATATTGTATAAATGAATATATGTATATGTGTGTGTGCATTTGAGTGTATATATATGTATATATATATATATCCATACCAGCAAGGAAAGCAGACATCAAACGATGGTGATGATATATACACACACATGAATATGAGTATATATGCATATACATTTGTGAGAGTGTGCGTGTGTGTGTGTGTGTGTGTATCACTTCTTTGTTGTCGTTAAGTTCAGTTCTCTGATATCTCAATGTCTTCTTCCTCAAACATTTGTTCTCAAAGACAAAACAGGCACCTTCATGTCTTCCAGTTTGGCAGACCAATTAACTACGGTGCAGATTAGTGATGATAAATGCATTGAGAGATTACGAGAAATATAAAAAAAAGAACAAATAGGAGATGTGGATGGAGAGGAGTGAGGAGAATTCACCATCATCATCAGCATCAGTCATGAATCAATGTTGCTGCCATTATCATCATCATCATCACCATCACCACCAACCACTGCCTCTACCACCAACACCACCACCACCATCATCACCATCGATAGCATCACCAATGCTGCCATCATTGTTGTTGTCATCATCATTTTAATCATCATCACCACCATACCTCAAACATCATCATCATCGTCCCCATCACCACTACCATTGTCATTGTTGCTCTTCATCATCATCATCCTCATCATCATCATTGTCCTCACTATCACCACCACCACCACTATCATCATCATCACCACCACTGCCGTCATCATCATCATTACCACCATCACCATCATCATAGCAGCAATGATAATGATATCACTCCTGCTATCATTAAAACTGATTGTATATCTCTCCCATAGTGACATGGATTGCAAAATTCCAATGTTTAGCTTTAATTAATTCTCTATAAATATATATACATATACATACATACATAGATATATGCATATATATATATATATATATATATATATACATACACACACACACACACACACATAATATATACCTACATACACACACACACACCACATATATATATACCTACATACACACACCCACACACACATAATATATATATATATATATATATATAATATAATATATATATATATATATATATAATATATATATGTAGGTCCCGGGTTGATTCGGGGTTAACCACAGTAAATAAGGTACTCAATACATAGCAGAGTAAAATTAATTTATTATATAGAAGGAGCTTCTACAGGACTAGAACTGTTTCATTCAAGAGAAATCTTCAGGAAGCTAGTTAACAAGAATTGTATTGGCATTTATACATTTAGGCAGGTTTAAAGGGGTGTTGGTGGGGGACTTTTTGGGGGTAGGCATAGCGCAAAATATCATACTTGGGGGAGTGGTCAAGGAGTCAGTGTTAAATTAGATAGAAGAATAAATAAAAAAATAAAAAAATAAATAAAATAAAAAAATAAAAAAATAAAAAAATCTATATATAAAAAAAAATATATAATAAAAAAATAAAATAAAATAAAAAAAAAGGGGAATAGAGTTTTAGGTAAATAAGGAGATTCTCACTTATACCTATGCACACATGTATACATACATACACACACATACAAACATATATACATATACATACACACATACATACACACACATATATATACATACATATACACTTACACATACACATACATATACATAACTACACATACACATATATGTATACATACACACACTCACATGCATACACGTATACACACATGTATAATACACACACGACCACATATACATATACGCGCAGAAAAATATATATACACATACACTCACATACACCATACACACACATATCCACACACACACATGCACACACAGCACACTAGTCCCTATATACACATATATACACATACACACACATATACACCACTACATACTATACATACATGTATATATATATATATATATATACATATGTGTACCTATGCATACCTACACATACACACATATGTACATATATATACACATACAAATACAGACCCATTCCCTAATTTTAATTTTATTATCTTCGTTTATTACTTTTGTTATCTTTGGCCGCTTGGTCACAAACATCTTGGCTATGACAGCCAGTCAATTTTTCTGTCTACTGGAAAACAAGCACTCATTCACTCACGCACACTCTTTAGCACGTACACTCACTCATTCGTACACTCATACACATACACGCACGCACGCGTTATATTCATACATACATACATCTACATACATTCACGTATATACACATACGTACATATATATATATATATATGTATATATTGTGAATGTATATATATATATATATATATATATATATATATATATACATGTATATTTTGTATGTAGGTGTACATGTAGTGTTGTGTATTTATATTTATTGGTGTATATATATAGACTAGCCTTCTAAGAGTGTAGACATGAATCTGTAGGTACGCGTACGTATGTGTATATATGTGAATGTATGTAGATGTATGTATGTATGATATAACGCGTGCGTGCGTGTATGTGTATGAGTGTACGAATGAGTGAGTGTAGGTGCTAAAGAGTGTGCGTGAGTGAATGAGTGCTTGTTTTCCAGTAGACAGATAAATGGACTGGCTGTCATAGCCAAGATGTTTGTGACCAAGCGGCCAAAGATAACAAAAGTAATAAACGAAGATAATAAAATTAAAATTAGGGAATGGGTCTGAATTTGTATGTGTATATATATGTACATATGTGTGTATGTGTAGGTATGCATAGGTACACATATGTATATATATATATATATATATATACATGTATGTATATGTATGTATGTGTGTGTATATGTGTGTGTATGTGTATATATGTGTATATAGGGACTAGTGTGCTGTGTGTGCATGTGTGTGTGTGGATATGTGTGTGTATGCGTGTATGTGAGTGTATGTGTATATATATTTTTCTGCGCGTATATGTATGTGTGGTCGTGTGTGTATATATACATGTGTGTATACGTGTATGCATGTGAGTGTGTGTATGTATACATATATGTGTATGTGTAGTTATGTATATGTATGTGTATGTGTAAGTGTATATGTATGTATATATATGTGTGTGTATGTATGTGTGTATGTATATGTATATATGTTTGTATGTGTGTGTATGTATGTATACATGTGTGCATAGGTATAAGTGAGAATCTCCTTATTTACCTAAAACTCTATTCCCCTTTTTTTTTTTTTTATTATTTTTTTTTTTATATATAGATTTTTTATTTTTTATTTTTTTATTTTATTTATTTTTTTATTTTTTTATTTATTCTTCTATCTAATTTAACACTGACTCCTTGACCACTCCCCAAGTATGATATTTTGCGCTATGCCTACCCCCAAAAAGTCCCCCACCAACACCCCTTTAAACCTGCCTAAATGTATAAATGCCAATACAATTCTTGTTAACTAGCTTCCTGAGATTTCTCTTGAATGAAACAGTTCTAGTCCTGTAGAAGCTCCTTCTATATAATAATATATATATATATATATATATATATATATATAATATATATAATATATGCATACTTGTATATATTTATATATGTATATATATATGTATGCATATGTGTGTGTGTGTGTTTGTGTGTGTATTTCATCCTGCTCTGAAATAAACGATGATGATGATGATGATGATGATGATGATGCCACTGCTGCTGATGCTGCTACTGCTGTTAGAGGCTGTGCTGGCAGTTGTGATGACTTATCTAAGATGACATAAACCAAGGCTGTAGTGTTCAAGTGCAGACAGAGTTTGCTGTTATTTCTAGAAAGCTGAGTAACCTTGTAAAGGCTTCTTCAATGGATAAATCTCTAGGGACATCATCTGCTTCAACTAATTAAAAATATGAGGGTGTTTATTTAGTAGGGTCTTGTTCAACTGTCATCATCAAGATAACATAGATTACACATATCTGTATAGATATTTAGGATTATTCACCTGATGGCAAATAACTGACATTAAGTTACAGAAGAAATCTAAATAAATCAGCACAAATAAATAAGTAGATAAAGAAATTTATTATGAATTAATTAACGAATCTAACTTTGCATTATTATAGCATTCTTAACGGCAGCAAGCTGTCAGGCTTGTTAGTATGCTGGGCAAAATGCTTAGCAGTATTTTGTTTGTTTTTACATTCTGAGTTCAAATGCTGCCAAGATAGACTTTGCCATTCATCCTTTCAGGTTTGATAAAATAAATATTAGTTGGACACTGAGGTTGGTTTAATTGACTTAGCACCTTCCCAGAAATTACTGGCCTTGTGCCAAAATTTGAAACTCATTATTGTGCTTGACCTATTGAGTCAAGTACATCAACATCAAAATAAATATCAAATGGAAATTGTAGTTGTGATACCTCTGCCGGTGGCACATAAAAAGCATCATCTGAATGTGGCCAATGCCAGCACCACTTTGACTAGCTTCCATGCCGGTGGCACGTAAAAAGTACCAACTGACTGTGGCCACTGCCAGCCTCCCCTGGCACCTGTGCCAGTGGCACGTAAAAAGCACCCACTACACTCACGAAGTGGTTGGTGTTAGGAAGGGCATCCAGCTGTAGAATCACTGGCAGATCAGACTGGGCCTGGTGCTGCCTCCTGGCTTCCCAGATCCCAGTTGAACCGTCCAACCCAAGCTAGAATGGAAAACAGATGTTAAACGATGATGATGATTGATGATTATTATAGCATTCTTGTGGCAGGATGCAGGCAGAACCATTAGTTCATGTGAAAAATGCTATGCTACATTTGTTCTCACTCTTTACATCCCGAGTTCAAATATTACCGCTGACATATATTTTAATGAAGTATAATTTTTTCTAAGAATTTTTGAAGAAATAAAAAAAAATAAGCAAAAACTAAGAAATCATTAAAAAATAAGGGAAATTGAATGAAAATTGTAGTTAACCCACGTAGCATCTGTGGATTGCCCTGCTATTTGCACATTAATTTCATGAGCAGGCTGTTCTGTTGATTGGATCAACTGGAACACTCATCATCATAACCAACGCCAGTCTGATTTGGCATGGTTTCTATGGTGGGTGCCCTTTCTAATGCCAATCACTTTATAGAGTGTGATGTGTAGTTTTACATGGCACTGCATGGGTGCTTTTATGTGGCACCACATGGGTACTTTTGTGCGGCATCACACAGGTCCTTTTACATGACACTGTGGGGATACTTTTATGAGACATTACCATGAGTGCCATTTTTTTTTACATTCTGAGTTCAAATCCCTCCAAAAATCAACCATGCTTTTTATCCTTTCAGGGTCAATAAATAAAAGCACCAATCAAGTGCTGAGGACAATGGCATCGACTAAACCCCTAACCCCCAAATTTATGTCTACATAAAAAATAAGTTTTGAAACAATTTCAAAGTGATGGGCAGGTCAAATCATTAGAACTTCAGGAAAATGCTTTGTGGTATGTATTCTGGTGTTTTACGAACTGAGTTGAAATCTAACCCCTTTGGAGTTTTGAAGTCAATAAAATAAAGTACTTTTCACTCTTATGGAGTCAATACAATAAAGTACCTTTCACACTTTTGGAGTCAATAAAATAAAGTACCAATCAAAGACTAAGGTCCATTGACTAACCTTGTCCCCTCAAAAATATTGGCCTCCTGCTTAAATCAGGAACCACTCTTTGTAACCATCTTAGTATTATCCATTGTACTTCATGGAGCTACGTCTACAGATTTTATTACAGCTAGATACCATTCCTATTACTGGTCACTGTGACAGAAAGAACAAAGTGTTTTTGAAATATCTACGCGTAGAATTATATTTAACACGTTCATGTTTTTTGTCCTAGTGCCATCACAACAGAAGTTATCTTTCTAGACTTGGTGTTTGTTCCACTCCATAAAAGTGTACCAGACATATTAATCACATAAGCCAGTGCTTATCAATTCAAATTACCAGCATTGAAATAACAAACTATAAGACCAATATATAAGCCATTTGAAGAATACATCAATATATATACTATATATTCATCATGTATATACTATGTGTGTATGAGTATGTTTTGTGTGTATGTGAATGTATGTACCTTTTATGTAAGCATGTGCTGTATATATATATATATATATATATATGTTGTGTATATATATATATATGTGTGTGTATATATATATATATATTATATATATATATATTATTACCGGAGTAAACACATAAATGTGAAACAAGGTGAAAAAAGAGTATCAAATACCAGGGGTAGAGTAATATGCTTTATTTAAAAGCAACAGAAATTCAACAAAACCTGTTACTCGGAGTTTCACGTTCCCGTTCGTCGGACAGTTTTTTTTTTCTTTTTAACAAAACTGTCCGACGAACAGGAACGGGAAACTCCGAATAACAGGTTTTGTTGAATTTCTGCTGCTTTTAAATAAAGTATATGTGTGTGTGTGTGTGTGTATGTGTGTGTGTGTGTGTGTGTGTGTGTGTGTGTGTGTGTCTGTATATATACATATATATTTGCATGTGTGTGTGTATATGCATATATACATATATATACATATATAAATATATATATGCATATATATACTGTAAGCACCAGAGTTGCTGTGTGGTAAGAAGCTTGCTTTCCAATCACATGGTTCTGGGTTCAATCACTGTGTGGAACCTTGGGCAGGTGTCTTCTACTATAGCCTCAGGCCAACCAAAGCCTTGTGAGAGGATTTGGCAGATGGAACGTGAAAGAAGCTCATCGTATATATATATATATAAATATATATATATATATTATTATATATTATATATATATATATATATATATATATATATATATATATATATATATATATATATAGTTTATATATATATGTATATAGGTATGTATGTATTTATTTGGGTCTCTGTTTGTCCTTCTCCATCCACTTGACAACTGATGTTAGTGTGGTTACATCCCCATTATTAGTAGTTCAGCAAAAAGACTGATAAATAAGAACTAGGCTTACAAAGACTACTCTCTGGTGCTGATTATTCAACTAAAGGTGTTGCTCCAGCATGACCACAGTCAATGACTGAAACAAGTAAAACAATAAAGAATAAAAGAATATTCATATATATATATATATATTGTGTGTATATATATTATATATTATATATAGTATATATAATGATATATATATATATATATATAAGTATATATTTATGGGTGTGTCTTTGTGCTTGTGATTGTGACCCCCATGCACCATTGCTTGACAATAGATTAAATACTGCAAAATATAAATCCTGGGGTCATTTTCTTTGGCTAAAATAACCATTTAAGGCAGTGCTCCAGCATGACCAAAGTCAAATGACTCAAACAAGTAAAAGAAAGGATATATATACTATCCGACCCATTAGTCCAAGAGGACGTTAAATGATGATAATGATGCATGTGTGTGTATGTGTGTATGTGTGCACGTGTGTGTGTGTGTGTGCATGCATGTGTATGTGTGCACGCATGTGTATGTGTGCACGCATGTGTGTGTGCACGCATGTGTATGTGTGTGTGTATGGCACAGCAGTGATGATGATAATGACAGTGATCATAGCATTGTCTCATCCTTCCAGATTCTGAGTTCCAACCTTCTTACTACCAAGATCAACTTGACCCATCACTCACCCACCTCACCCTCGTCCCCCACCCTGCTCCATCATCTCATACAGGCTCCCATTGAATAAATGCCAGAAATACTACTTGAGTCGACTCAGTCAACTACCTTTATTCCCTTGCAGTAAATTCACTGGCTGTGTGCCTAGAGGAGGTGGGACGGGGGAAGAAAAAAAATTATTATATATCTTACATCACAAACAGATTTCAGGAAAAAATATTCCAAATGTTTGTTGCTTCACAAGTGAGATGAATGAAGAAATATAACAGGAAACTACTTCAGTATTCAGCTGACTGGTGGCTTTCCAAAGATATAGATAGAGATATTTAAGTTAATGTTTATTATTATAACAGTGTACAGTCAAAACAAATGCATCACACAACAGTACTGATACTTTATACTCTTTTACTTGTTTCAGTCATTTGACTGCGGCCATCCTGGAGCACCGCCTTTAGTCGAGCAAATCGACCCCAGGACTTATTCTTTGTAAGCCCAGTACTTATTCTATCGGTCTCTTTTGTCGAAACGCTAAGTGACGGGGACGTAAACACACCAGCATCAGTTGTCAAGTAATGCTAAGGGGACAAACACAGACACACAAACACACACACTTATATATATATATATACATATATACGATGGGCTTCTTTCAGTTTCCGTCTACCAAATCCACTCATAAGGCATTGGTCAGCCCGGGGCTATAGCAGAAGACACTTGCCCAATAAAATCCAATTTTATAGTATAAATATATTATATTATATTATATATTCATCTTTGAAGATATTCCAATACCTTCTAGGAAAGAATATATTTTGAAACTTATTAATAATATTAAGGATTTTAAATTATTTAAATAATTTTTTATTTCTAACTTTTATATTTTAAATTAATTTTATGTATTGGCTTATGTTTTTCACTGTTTGATTTGCCTAATAGTGGTTTTATCTCTAATTTAATTTAATATAATATAATATATTTATACTATAAAATTGGATTTAATCCTAAATCTCATTTTTCCCTGTAAGTTTGGATTTATTCCCTAATATTATTATTATTATTATATATATATATATTATATATTATATATATATGTGTGTGTGGTGTGTGTGTGGGTAAATATATATGCAACAAGCATATATATTTATCTTGTCCAAGATACCATGCAGTGGGGACTGAACCTGGAACCATATGGTTGGGGAACAAACTTCATACCACAAAGCCACGCCTGTGTTTATGTATATATTTTTGTATCTCTGTATCTTTGTATGCCTCTATGTGTGTGTGTGAGTGAGTGTGTGTGTGTGCGTGTGCGTGCGCATGTGTGTGTGTTTGTATGCAAGAAGTATCTTATGTATTGAACTTAATGATGTATACAGTCAACAAAATTAACAAGTGTGCCAACAGTGTTTAATTTTAATTACTAAACTTTACTCAGGGGTTTATACATGAATTTTTTCCATCATTGCATTTATAAATAAATCAAATTTTATTAGATATGTATGGCAGTTAATATAACGTAGGAGACTGCTGATGAGACTATAATGAGACTTGAAACAGCTGTCCATAGTGATGTTGTAAAAATAAAACAGAACATGACAGATGTTTGCGTCATTATGTAATTAATAAATTCTATTAATTTATGAAAGCAGTGATGGATAAAAACTGTTGGTATAAATTCAAAGTTTAATTGTAAACTGTTTGATAGTAACCAAAATGGTTTATCAAATGAAACTGTAGTTTAAGAACCTAATCTGACACTTAACAGATACCAAACTATACATACTTTCAATACACTGTTATACATATATGTATGTATGTATTATATATATATTATATATATATATTATTATATGTGTGTTTGAGTGTGTGTGTGTGTGTGTGTGTGTATGTATATGTACATATATGTTTATTGCCGCCCCTTTGCAAATATAAGACACAGAAAATGTGTCAAAGCCGACTGGAACGTTGATGTTTCCTAGGGCTAAATGCGGTGGTGGTAATTCCCTTATGGGACTGTCATATTGAGTTTACAGTATACGACCACTATATATATATATATGTATATGTATATGTATATGTATGTATGTATCATATATATATATATATATATATATTATATATATATATATATATATATATATATATATGTATTATATCTATGTGTGTGTGTCTTTGTGTCTGTGTTTGTCACCCCATCACCACTTGATGACCAGTGTTGGTGTGTTTACGTCCCCATAACTTAGTAGTTCAGCACAAGACACCAATAGAATAAGTACTAGGCTTAAAAAAAAAGAGTCCTGGAATCGATTTGTTCAACTAAAACCCTTTGAAGGCAGTGCTCCAGCATGGCCACCATAAAGTGACTAAAACAAGTAAAAGAAACATTTGTTCACATACAGAGTTGCTGAAGCATGGAAGAAACTACCTGCATCAGTTGTTAGTTGCCGAGACATTGCATCCTTTAAAACCTCCGTGATTCCTGAAATTCGCCAACGCTACACCTGATATTCCACCAACTCCATAACCATGCACACGTGTTTATCATGACTCATAGACTGTTCACATTCTTGACTTTTGTACATAATTCTATGTACTGTACATGCATTTTTGATGAGTTGTAGTGCACCTGAGCACTATACACAATAATTTCATTATTATTATTATTATCATTATACTTACCTGTAGAAATCATTTATATGATTTATATGTAAGCTAGTGCAAGTTTCATGCCTCAGATAATGAAGTAGTTGAAAAAGTTTGTATAGTATGGTGAGTATTATCAGGTAATCAATCTGGCTCGAATATGAGAGCTGAATGACTGTCCAATAATAACATCTTGTATGTAGATCTTGTTTATATTAAATGGTATCTTTAGCTTTCACTTTATGGACTGCTTTTTTCTGTTGATCCCACTGAACAATATGCTCTGTGTGTGTGTGTGTGTGTGTGTGTGTGTGTGTGTGTGCATGAGAGAGAGAGAGAGAGTGTGTGTGTGTGTGTGAGTGTGTGTGTAAGTGTGTGTGTGTGTGTGTGTGCATGAGAGAGAGAGAGAGTGTGTGTGTGAGTGTGTGTAAATGTGTGTGTGTGTATATATGTGCATATATATTTATATATGTATGTATGTATGCATGTATGTATGTATGTATGTATGTGTGTATATTTATATATGAATATACATATGTATGTATGTATGTATGTATGTATGTATGTACTATAGTATATATATAAAATACAAAGGTGACAAGACGCAAAACATCCGGACAACTAGGTTATACAAAAGGGACAACAAAACATCCAGATAGACAATTCATAAAAAAGCACATAAATGTGAAACAAGCTGGGAAAAAATAGTACTTGAATACCAGAGGTAGAGTAATACGCATTATTATTAAGCTGCAAAAACATCACAAAAATCTGCTACTCAGAGTTTCATGTTCAAATTTCATCAGACAGTTGTCCAATGAAAGGGATCGTGAAACTCCAAGTAGCAGTTTTTGTGATGATTTTGTGATGTTTTTGCACACACATATTTATATACAAACGTACATATATATATATATATAGATATATATATATATATATATATATATATATGTATGTATGTATGTATGTATGTACATCAACATCAAAAAACTCAAATGGAAATTGTAGATGTGATACCTGTGTTGGTGGCACGTAAAAAGCACCATCTGAACATGGCCATTGCCAGCCTCGCCTGGCACCTGTGCCGGTGGGACGTAAAAAGGAACCACTACACTCACGGAGTGATTGGCTTTAGGAAGGGCATCTACTTATCCTCTTTGTGATTTTGGTTAATAGAAAAACTATACAAATGAATCCTTCGAATTTAACTAAATTCTATATTTTTATGCAGCTGAAGATTGCTCTATATTTTAAAATTGATGTAATATTTGCATTATTCAATTAAATGGAGTCTCATGAAACAATCGTACTGCATTACCTCTGGATATCCTTGTTGCTTATTTTGATTGTAATCACCCCATCTTGAATTATATGGATAATACCATACTAAATTCTGGTGCCTTTAACTTAAGTACCATATTCAACTGAATCTAAATTTTACTGAACTTATATATATATATATATATATATATATATATATATATATATATATATATATATATATATACATATGTATGTATGTATGTATGTATGTATGTATGTATGTATGTATGTATGTATGCATGTATGTTACATAAAAAAGCACCATTCGTGTGTAGCTGATGCCATTGCCAGTGGCACATAAAAAACACTCTCGGAGTGGTTGGCATTAGGAGGGGCATCCAGCTGTAGAAACCTTGCCAGAACAGATTGGAGCCTGGTGCAGCCGCCTGGCTTGCCAGTCCTCAGTCAAACCGTCCAACCCATGCCAGCATGGAAAGCAGACATTAAACAATGGTGATGATGATGATGATGGTGATATCATCATCATCAGTTAATCTCTCACACACACACACATGTACCCACACACAGATATGTACATACACACATACACATCATGCACACACACACACGCGAGGACATGCACTCAAAACAAAACCTTCTATAAGAATTAAGTACCCTGAAATAATAACCATTAACAATGTTATATAAGACGAAGAAAATTACAAGTGCAATCCACTTGTTTACTTTTAGGGTCAGGTTCATTCCATTAGTCTTACAGCAAAACAGTACCTTCCTCTGTTTTTTTCAACAAGATTTATCATGGCCCAAACTACTATAAATAACTGGCATTTGCACATTATATCTCTCTTTTTCTCACCCATGAGTACTAAACATACAAAATGCTAATTTATGACCGAAGTCAGTTTAATTAGACAATTATTGTAACATCTACCAGTATATATTTCTTTTCCCAGTATATTAAGATACATAACTGCATACGCATACACGTTACACACACACACACACGTGTATGTGTATACAAATATACATTATATACATACATACACACATACACACACATATGTATACATACAACACGCACATAAATTGGAGGCATGTGGCTTAGTGGTTAGGGTGTTGGACTCATGGTCGTAAGATTATGGTTTCAGTTCCTGGACCGGGCAATGTATTGTTTTTCTGAGCAACACACTTCATTTCACATTGTTCCAGTTCACTCAGCTGGCAAAAATGAGTGATCCTGCAACAGACTGGCATCTTGTCTGGGTGGGGACTTTATACCCCAGGAAGCCAGGGAACTGGCCCTTATGAACCATGACACAAGAAGATAACTTTACCTTTTTTTTACATGTCCCCACACACACGTGCACATACATATATATACATATACACATATACATACACATATATGCATATACTCTTTACTCTTTTACTTGTTTCAGTCATTTGGCTGCGGCCATCCTGGAGCACCGGCTTTAGTCGAGTAAATCGACCCCGGGACTTATTCTTTGTAAGCCAAGTACTTATTCAATCAGTCTCTTTTGCCGAACCGCTAAGTGACGGGGACGTAAACACGCCAGCATCGGTTGTCAAGCAATGCTTGGGGAACAAATACAGACACACAAACATATACACACACATACATATATACACATATATACATATATACGACAGGCTTCTTTCAGTTTCCACCTACCAAATCAACTCACAAGGCTTTGGTCGGCCCAGGGCTATAGCAGAAGACACTTGCCCAAGATGCCACGCAGTGGGACTTAACCCAGAACCATGTGGTTCGTAAGCAAGCTACTTACCACACAACCACTCCATATGTGTATATCTATGAGTGTTTGCGTTTGTATATCTGTTTGTCCCCCTAACAACTAGAACTGGTTTACTTATATCCTTGTAACTTAGCCGTTTGGCAAAAAGATATTGATAGAATAAGTACCAGGCTTTGGAAAAGAAGACTAAATACCGAGGTTGGTTAATTTGACTAAAATTCTACAAAGTAGTGCCCCAGCATGACCACAGTCTAAAACAAGTAAAAAGGTAATCAATTCCCAATTTCATATTTCAAACAGCCAGAAATCTAAACACATTAAAACATAGAAAGTAATTATAAAAAGTTTACAGAGGATGATATACCTCCTTTTGTTTAATTGATGTCAGAAAGCAACAGAGTGCAATATCAAAAATAATTTAATCAAATAAAAATAATTACTTACTGTCCAACATAAGGAAAAAAATTTAGCAAGATGATATAAAGCAGCTTTAGTTATTTATGGCAGTTTAAGTTAGAATGATTTATCTAAATCTCAGATAGAATACAGAATAAATCTAATTATTCTTGTACTACAGGAGTAACTTTGTATGTAGGGTTTTTTCATTGCAAAATGAAATACAAAATTAATGTTAAATGTCCATTGTTAGATGAATAGATTTGGTAGTGAGAGCCTGAAAGAAACTCATCAATAACATACAAGATGCATTCAAAAGGTATCCAACTTTATGTTTTACTGCCAAAACTAATGTCAGTTCCTGGCTGTTGTTATGCCTAAGAGTACAGACATGTAGTGCACACTCATCCGATTTTCATTTTTATGTAAGATGACTGAAGGCACTGAGCAGAGAAATTACATCAAGTTTTGCCAAAAGATTGGTGATACTCAAGCTCAAACCATAGAGAAGATTCAGCAGGCTTTTGGCAATGATGCCATGAGCAAAACTCAGATCAAGGAGTAGCACCGCTACTTCAAACATGGCTACACCTGTGGAGAGTGAGGCTCAGGCAGTTCACCCACAAGCCAAAACAAGGAGCCAATTGAAAAGGTTTGGTGAATAGTCATTCAAGACCATCATGGAAATTATTGGTCGAAGGCGGTGAGCTGGCAGAAACATTAGCACGCCGGGCGAAATGCTCAGCAGTATTTCGTCTGTCTGTGTGTGTGCATGCTTGTGTGTGTGCATGCTTGTGTGTGTGTGTGTGCCTGTGTGTGTGTCATACAAGTAGTGTAATTCATTTCTAGTCTTCAATGGGAAGAATGTCAAGCCAAGGGTAAATATTGCCTTATTGAGAAGCAAGTGAGGGTTGACAACAGGAAGGGTATCCAGCTGTAGAAAATCTATCTCAACAAATTCCATCTGACCCATGCAAGCATAGAAAAGTAATCGACAAAGCAATGATGATGATGACAACAGGGATGATATAGTTTTAGAAGGAAGTAGCTAAAATGCTTGCAAACTCCAAATAATCCACATGGCTCATTGCCATTACTTATCAACACTTTATGTAGCATCAGATAAGCGACAAACTTTCCCTTGAAGAGAGCATTAACATACTTCGGGTAACCTTTCTCACTGAAAAATTTGAACTCTGTACTGCAAACTAACGAATCAAAACAACATGTTGATGAGGTTGCTATTGTAGAGAGGATTGCTTAGATCCTATCTAGCATCATCTATTTACAGCCAATTAGACTAAGTTGTTTGAGAATTAATTGTGTCATCACTGATACATTGACAATGCATAAACTACTTTTCTCTCATCTGGTTATTGGCAAGCCAATCAACTTAGATGTTCATGTGCTCTCAGGGAGTAGACCTGCAGACTATATGTCTAATATTATAAGTTCATGTTTCTAAAATCAGATTTGTCTTTCATCTTTCCTGGGTTAATGAAATAATTAACAGGAATTAGTACTAATAGCATAATATGATTTAGATATAATCAAAAGAAATGAATTGTCTTGAAAACAGATGGAGGTATGTTGATCTGACACGTAATTTAAATCTTATCAATATTAATTTCCTTTCAACCGTTAAGATGGAAGAAATACTCGAAAGCCTGACTAAAAGCCTTTTCAGAATTTTGTATATATTTTGCTCTATTTTTGTGTTCAAATCCTATCAGAGTTGACTTCAAAATTTTATTTCACAACAATCAATAAAACAGGTTCGATACATATACTATAGTTGATTCAACAAACTACCACCATTTTAAAATTTGTAACCTTCTGGTTCATGTGAGAAACTAATATCAATTGCTTTAAACACGATACAAGGAAAATATTTTTATATTAAACGTATGACACACAAAAAGGCACCCATGTTGGTGACAGGTAAAAGACACTTGTGCCAGTAACACATAAAAGGCACCTGGGCTGGTGACATAAAAGCACCTGAGCCAGTGACATGTAAAAAGCACCCAGTACACTTTATGGAGTAGTTGGCATTAGGAATGGCATCCAGCCATAGAAACCAAACTAAAACAGACTGGAACCTGGTGCAGCTCTCCAGCTTATCCAGTTCCAGTCAAACTGTCTAACCCATGCCAGCATGGAAAATGGAAATAACAGTTTGGCAAAAGAGACTGTTAGAATATAAGTATCAGGCTTTAAAAATAAGTACTGGGTTAATTTGTTCAGCTAAACCCTTCAAGGTGCTGCCTCAGAATGTCTGCAGTTCAATGACTGAAGCAAGTAAAACATAAAAGATGGAAGATGAAAGAAAGAATTGGTAAAACAGATGTGAAATGATGATAACCCATATAAGTTGTACAGAATGTTTCATTTAAAATTGCTTATGGGAAGTTTTATCATGTTTTTCCTTTAATAAATAAGCTGTGATTTCAACTAAACCAGATGTGAAATTTTATATCAAGATTTCTAGACAAAAAAATATCTTGTTTGAAGAATCTATCATATGTGGGACTTTTGATTTGACATTTGATTTGAAGTGTACCCACCCAGATGATATAACTTTCTTTGAGATTGTCAGTTCATGTTTAAAGCTGCAAATGAACGTTTGCAGATAGCAGAATGATAGATAATACGAGCAAGTATAAATTATCAAATCTCCACTTATTTCACATAAAGTGTAATTCTAGGTATTTCATTTCATTAACTATGATTTATGAGGTATGCGCACTTGTGCATGTATGTGTAGGAAAAATTTCTTCATATGCTGATTTTTTTTTAATCTTCTGCTTGTTTCAGTCACTAGAGTGTGGCCATGCTGGGGCACTGCCTTGAAGAATTTTTAATCAAATGAATCAAATTCACTACTTATATATATATATATATATATATATATATATATATATATTTGAGTAGTTGAATGAATTATCTTATTAAGGATAATTCGAAAGATAACCGATACCTGGGTAGCAAATTCACATCAGAAAGAACACGGTTGAAGCTACATCCGTAGGGCATAGACTACGTGTCTTCATGCGGAAATGTTTATTTTAAAATTATAAGTATATGAAAGAATGGAGTTGAACGACTAGTTAACAAATATCCTTTATTCTCGACATATATATATATATATATATATTTCATATATATACTACAAAATTAGAGAATGGAGAAACATACTTAAATCAATAAAACATCAACTATCAGATGATACCCAATCAATACTTTAATACACCATTACATATCAGTAAAGGCATTATACAAAATATACAGTAAGAGTAAATAGACAAAGAGATATAAGTATAAAATTTCAAATATAATATGTAATTAAATCAAATCTGACAGCTGTTTCGGCAGTGAGGGCAGTCATACCTCATTTAACCTATAAGCCATAAAGGCAGGTATAAATGAGGCATTAACAAGGATGCCCCACGGCCTCTTCAGAGAATTAAATTTGTTATAATTGTGAACAAGATTATTTAACCATATACATATAAATATAAAAATATAAAAATGTAAAATATAAAAACTTATACATAAACTTGATAATGCTACACTTATATAATATAATACTCATTGGTACAATAATGGAAGGTAAACAGAACAAAATAAAACAAAATATATATCAGTGTATATATTAATATTAATAAGCACCGATATTATACATATTTGGCTAATAGTTTTTAAAAAAAACTAACACATAGGGAGATGAAAAATAATAATTAAAACCATGGTTCAGTTCATAAAATTATAAAGCTATAAAAGTTAATAAAAATTACTATTAATATTAATAATAATAATAATAATAATAATAATAGATACAGTTATGTTTGCACCAAGTCCATCCTTTCAAGATCGAAATAACTATGAGTTTAGAAATACTGACCACTAGGTAATGATAATTTAGATTAATTCGATTGGCTATTGGTTTGAAATTTAAATCACAAAAGAAATGATACGGTTGGTTAGTCAAGGAACGCCAATATTCACATGCGCATCTACAGATCAATCGCACATACACACATAATTATATGTATACACATACACTTATACACATACATAACCACAAGCAACAACTAGCACATAGATAAACAAAAAGGGAAGCAACTATGCTGCCATTTAGTCCTTCAAAATTATAACTATGCCTCAAATAACGAAAATGATCCACTCATGCATTTCATAAAATATTTAATTTATAGATAGAAATATATTTTTAAATATCAGTTGGGTAACTTAAAATTTATAACACCGGTTTGTTGCATAGTAAACATACGGTTAGATTTACCGTAAGTTTGTTATGATTCCAAGTACGCTAAGTTATAAAATATAAAATATATATTAATTTATATATTATAAATAAATCTCTTATTTACTTAATAAATTTAATGTCATAATATACCAGTTTAGGCATTAAATAATAGAAGGGGAAGTACTAATGCAAACGCATATGAGAACATCACAGAAATTTTTAAAAAATTTATATTATAAATACTTAAGATAAAATGTGATAAAATAATAAGAAGGAATAAATACGAAGGAATAAATACGGTTATACACATATTATAAGTACAAACCAGTATATATGTATTCATATATTATTAAAATAAAATAAAAATAAATGAGCGCAATGGCCTAGTGGTTAGGGCAGCGGACTTGCGGTCGGAGGATCGCGGTTTCGATTCCCAGACCGGGCGTTGTGTGTGTTTATTGAGCGAAAAAACACCTAAAAGCTCCACGAGGCTCCGGCAGGAGGTGGTGATCCCTGCTGTACTCTTTCACCACTCTAAAGGCGGTGCTCCAGCATGGCCGCAGTCAAATGACTGAAACAAGTACAAAAAAAAAAAAATGTATAAAACTACCCTTGTATAAGTAAATAAGTAAAAAATAAATAGATAACAAATTAGATGACTTGATATGTATGTAAAAATCTACACTTAAATAAGCAAATAAATAAATAATTAGAAAACTAAATGCAGAGATTGATAACATTACAATAAAATTAAAAAATAAATAAAGTGAATATATATGTTATATTGATGAAAGTAAATATGTATGGAAGGATAATTTAAAGTACAAATCCAGAGGACTATAGATATAAACTAAATATATAAGGCTGGTAATATTTATAAAGCCAAATGTATGTAAATGAAAAAAAAAAAAATGAAAAAGGTTTATTAGTAAATAGCATAAGATACAAATATATATATCTTACATATTTTTACATAATTTTTACTTCTTTTATCTGTGTCTTTTGCCTAGCTGTTACATTACAGGGATATAAATACATCAACACCAGTTGTCAAGTGGTGATGGGGACAGAAAAACACTACCACACACACACACACACATACATACACACTCACAAAAGCAGACAGGCACACACACACAATTGACAGTCTTCTTTCAGTTTCCATCTATCAAATCCACTGACAAGGTTTTTTTGTCGGCTCTGGTCTATAGCAGAAGACACTTGCCCAAGGTTCCACACAATGGAACTGAACCCAACACCATGTGGTTGGGAAACAAACTTCTTACCACCTCCACCTAATGTTGAGTAAAGTAACTTTTTGACTGGCTTTTCTTTTCTTTGTTTTGTAAATATTCTATTTAGTAAAAAGTAAAAAATATTTCATTGAATGCATCATCATCATCATCATCATCATCATCATTGCTTAACATCTGCTTTCCATGCTGGCATTGGTTGGACGGTTTGACTGAAAACTGGTAGGCTTGGTGGGCTGCACCAGGTTCCAATCCGATTTGGCAAGGTTTCTACGGCTGGATGCCATTCCTAATGCCAACCACTCTGAGAGTGTAATGGGTGCTTTCTACATACCACCGGCATGAGTACCATTGACTTGAGACTAATAGCAGTCATGACTATGGTCTCACTTGGCTTGATAGGTCAACACTAGCATGGTATATTGTCAAGGGTCTTGCTCACCTGTCACTACCTCCATGAGGCCTAATGCTCAAATGGTGCTTTTCACGTGCCACTGGCATGGATACCAGACAGATGGCACTGGCATTGGCAACAAGTACAATTTCACTTGGTTAAACAGGTCTTCACAAACACAGCATATCACCCAACGATTGAAGGGTGCTTTTAACGGGCCAGTTACATAACACTGGCATCGGCCACAACTATGATCTCACTCGGCTTGGCGTCACTGTCTCCATGAGGCCCAACACACAAATGGTGCTTTTTATGTACCACCAGCATGGGTGCCAGTCAGACGGCACTGGCATCAGCCATGACTATGATTTCACTTGGTTCGACAGGTCTTCACAAGCGCAACATATCACCCAAAAATTGAAGGGTACGTTTAACGGGCCACAACAACTTAAATAGTGATAATTGTATCTGAGTAAGGCAGAAGGCCAAAAATTTTGAATGGTAGAGAATAGATGATAACACTGAGCCAAGTATTTGACAGGTGCTTTATTTCATATGAATATCACCAATATGACCAATGGAAAATCACTTTGGACTTGTTTGTTGTGGTAATCTATAATGTTTTATCTTTTATCTACTATTTGGACTGTTGCCCTACCAGAGATTCACCTAGAAGGATTTAGTCAAACTAATCAACCACAATCCCTATGGTTTTTCTTAAGTTTGATATTTATTCTATCAGTCTCTTTTACCAAACCACTAAGTTACAGAAACGTAACTAAACCAGCATGGTGGGGTGGCAAGTAACACAAACACACACACACACACACACACACACACACACACACACACACACAGATACACACTCAGACATACCTACACCTGCACCCCCACACACACAGAAACACACACAAACACATATACACATATACACATATACACACACATATGCATAGAAAGGGCTTCCACTGTTTCTGTCTACTAAATTCACTCAAAAGGTATTGGTCATGTAGCAATATAGCTGAAATCACTTACCTAAAATGTCCCACAGTGAAACTGAACTTGAAACCACATATCTGCTGAGCAACCTTCTCAACCACACAGCTGTGCTTGTTTTGTGGAAGCTTTTTCATACTATATGCAGGTATAGGCGTAGGAGTGGCTGTGTGGTAAGTAGCTTGCTTACCAACCACATGGTTCCAAGTTCAGTCCCACTGCGTGACACCTTGGCCAAGTGTCTTCTACTATAGCCTTGGGCTGGCCAAAGCCTTGTGAGTGGATTTGGTAGATGGAAACTGAAAGAAGCCCATCGTATATATATATATATATGCGTGTGTGTATATGTTTGTATGTCTGTGTTTGTCCCCCCCCCCCAACAACTAATGCTGGTGTGTTTATGTCCCTGTAACTTAGCGGTTCAGCAAAATAGACTGATAGAATAAGTACTAGGCTTACAAAGAATAAGTCCTGGGGTCAATGTGCTCAACTAAAGGCGGTGCTCCAGCTTGGCCACAGTCAAATGACTCAAACAAGCAAAAGAGTAAAAAGTGTAAGAGTAAAAGAGTAGGCTCGATAGGGTTAATGGCACAAAATTTGATTTAGATAAATACGCTAAGAAACAAAAATTAATAAAAACAAAGGAAGCAATTATTTCATATTAGATTTTAAAGTAGTGATAAAGTAATTATACCAAGCAGAGACTTTTTAACTCAATTAGCAAGACCAAATGGAATGCGTAAATTATGGAAAGGTTTGGAAAATATTATAAACGTATTAGATTAATACTTAAAATTGAGCTAAATGCCTCAAATAAGCTAAGTATAGATCCACTACATATTTTTGTTAGTGCATTATAGTTATAATATTCTCAATTGGTTGTAAAGAGAATTTGTGAGAAAAGAGTATAATGAAAGCATTTAGAATATCCTATCCAAGAGGCAAAAGAGAATGATTACATTTATGATAGACACAAGGGAAATAAACATATTCTGCAATTAGAAAATTACTATGAAATACCCAAAGTAAGACTATAAAAATATCTGGAAATGAATTCTAAATATAAGCAAATAGGTAATGGTAATCTGTTCTTGTAATTTATTACAGTTTGGGTATTCTCAATTGGTAGTTAAGTTGAAATGTAAGAGAAAATATAATGGTAGCATTTAGAATATATGATCCATAGGCAAAAGAGAAAGTTATTTATCATGGACACAAGAGAGACAAAAATATTCTGCATTTCAAAAACTTCTATAAAGTACCTATACTACGACTACAAAAATATCAAGAATAGGAAATTAGTACAAATATGTAAAAACTAAGACAAAAGGAAAAGAATTATTTTAATTACATATCCAAAACAATTACTTTTTTTTCTTCTTTGATTTAGTCCCACTGTGTGGCACCTTGGGCAAGTGTCTTCTACTATATGCATATGTGACTCTCATATTCAAGGAAGTTAACAGATGTGGATGTATTATAGAAGCTGAAGTAACAACTCAGTGAAAAGGATCAAGTAACAGGAACAGACATTAATAGAAAACTAAATTAAACTCGGAGATGTACTTGCATAGCAAGTGATTTGATCTGAGATCATGTGCTGAAACGAAAACAATTGCAGCATGGAAGGTGTTTGTAAGCCATTTAAGAAACACACAAAAACCGTTTGATTCACTTCCACATTTAAGTTTAATTTGTCAAAATATTTTCATCACTTTAAGACCGCAACCTGTTCACTGTATGCAGCACAAATTTTTGTCAGTGAACAGGTCACGGTCTTAAAGCGACGAAAATATTTTGACAAATTAAACTTAAATGTTGAAGTGAATTGAACGGCTTTTGTGTGTTTCTTAAATGGTTTACAAACACCTTCCACGCTGCCATTGTTAAATTAAACTCAGAAGCACAAAATGTTATGCTCAGACATAAACAAAACCATCACTTGATGAACTCATTTAGAAAAACAGAAGATAGAGAAAAGTCCCAATTTTGAATGAGAATTCCTAAAACAAGACTGAAAATAGGTTTAAATTCTTTAAAAAATGGGTGTCTTAGAAATGATCTTAAAAGAAATATTGTAAAATAAATATTATTTTATCGACCCCAAAGAGGAAGAAATGCATAAGAGACCTTGGTGAGATCTGAACTTAGAATATAAATGGCTGGAACAAATACCACAATTTATCATTTTCAATGCTTTAATGATTCTGACAATAATAAATGATTGTTTCCAATGTGGGCACAAACCCTCAAATTTAAACATGTGACTTGATGGTGCTTTATTTTATCAACATAGGAAGCATGAAGGATAAAGTTGACCTCAGTAAGGTCTGAACTCATCATGTAAAGACCTGTAACTAAACACAGAAAGATATTTTGGTTTAAACTCCAATAATTCTACCAATTTTGATAATTTCTAACACAAGTACAAGGCCAGAAATTTTAGGTGAGGGTTTAGTTGATAAAATTGATTCTAGTAATTAACTGATAGTTTAATTTATTAACTCCAGAAAGATAACAAGCAAAATGGACCTTGACAGGATATAAACTCAGAATGTTCAGGACCAGAGCATTTTGTCCAATACTCTAATGATTTTGCCAATATAAATATATGAGAGACTGTCATCAAGGATTATCAGGATATGCAGTGTCATTTGATTTACATATCACTTCCTACTGGCAATAATGTATCTTACAAAGAATTGGGAAAAACGTTGCCAGTGCCACTGGACTGGCTCCTGTGCAGGTGGTGCATAAAAAGCATCATTTGGGCGTGGCCATTGCCAGTACCACCAAACTGGCCCTCGTGCCGGTGCATGTAAAAGCATCCACTACACTCTCAGAGTGGTTGGCATTAGGAAGGGCATCCAGCAGTAGAAACTCTGCCCAGATCAGATTGGAGTCTGGTTCGCCAGACCTCAGTCAAATTGTCCAACCCATGCTACCATGGAAAGCGGACATTAAATGATGATGATGATGATGATGATGATCTTGAGTATGAAGATCTAGAGAAAGATCTTGCCAGAAAATATGAACTGGAAAACAAACAATTCCTATAACAAGTATGGTAGTGTGGTAAGAAGCTTGCCTTCTAAGCATATGATTTCAAGTTCAGTCCCTCAACATGTCAACTTGGGCAAATATCTGCTACTATAGACTAGGAGCAAACAAAGCCTTGTGAGTGGATTCGGTAGACAAAAACTGATGGTAGCCCATTGTATATATATATCTATAAATGTATTTGTTTGTGTTTGCTTTATAACTGGTGTTGGTTTGGTTATGTCCCCTGAAACTTGATGATTCAGCCAAAAGAGACCAATAGAATA
This sequence comes from Octopus sinensis, assembly GCF_006345805.1. Classification (NCBI taxonomy): domain Eukaryota; kingdom Metazoa; phylum Mollusca; class Cephalopoda; order Octopoda; family Octopodidae; genus Octopus; species Octopus sinensis. Next base: position 94,635,884 of record NC_043003.1, read on the forward strand.
AGTACCAAGCCTAAAAAAAATAAGGACAATGGTCAATTTTTTTCAACTAAACCCTTGAAGACAACGGTCCGGCATGACTGCACTCCAATAACTGAAACAAGTAAAAGATAAAGGATGAAAGATAATAGGTCCCTTCATAAAGATTAAAATGATGCAAGCAACTACATAACACAAACACAAGAACATACTCGTTTATACAACATACAGAAAACTTCA
>NC_043003.1:94638599-94701099 GCF_006345805.1 Octopus sinensis
CAAATTGTTTTGAGAAAATTTGGTTTAAATATTTGACAATTCAGCACCGTCCAGTGGATGGGGGAGCACTTTGCTCGTATATATAGATATATATATATATATATATATATATATATATATATACATAACAAGGTAAACTTGCAAGGTATATATAATAACAATAATAATTCTTGGATGGAATCTATATATTAATGCATCAGCACATGTTTTTCCACAAATCACATGTTTCTTATGATCATAGTCCATATTCCTGGGATGAATACAGTGCAGTCTGCAGTATCCTTGGACACTGGGTAGATCATGTTCATGTATTCGTTTCTTTGGATCATCAGCTGGCATCATTAGACTGTAGCTGGCATAATAAAATAGGAACTTTTAAATGCATGTTCAAAATGTTTCCCATAAATGAAATTAAAGGTTATACATACATATATATATATATATATATACTCTTTTACTCTTTTACTCATTTCAGTCATTTGACTGTGGCCATGCTGGAGCACCGCCTTTTAGTCGAGCAAATCTAACCCATGCCTTATTCTTTGGAAGCCTAGTACTTATTCTATCAGTCTCTTTTGCCGAACCACTAAGTTACAGGGACATAAACACACCACCATCGGTTGTCAAGCGATGTTGGTGGGTCAAACAGACACACAAACATAGACACACACACTCACACACGCACACTCACACACATACACACACACACACACACACACACACACACACACATATATATATATATATACACACATATATACAACAGGCTTCTTTCAGTTTCCGTCAACCAAATCCACTCACAAGGCTTTGGTTGGCCCAAGGCTATAGTAGAAAACACTTTCCCAAGGTGCCATGCAGTGGGAATGAACTCAGAACCATGTGGTTGGTAAGCAAGCTACTTACCACACAGCCACTCCTGCACCATATATATATATCGTCTCATCATCATCATTCAAAGTCCGTTTTTCATGCTGGCATTGGTTGGACAGTTTGACTTAAAACTGGGGAGCAGCACCAGGCTTCAATCTGATTTGGCATTGTTTCTTCAGCTAGATTCCTTTCCTAATGCCAACCACTCCAAGAGTGTAGTGGGTGCTATGCATATATATATAGAGTAAGAGAGAAAGAGATATGTAAATGTATAAATGTGTTTGTATGTGCATCATTGTTTATTGACCTTCAGTGTGGCAATCTGTGTTTTCATTTGATAACTTAGCAGATGAGCTAGAAAAGTCAATGTAATTTTTGTCTGACTCTTGCAAACATGGAAAAGTTAGCATTACAATGATGATGATGATGATGATGATGGTAACAATGATGATAATATATATATATATATAAGAGAACAAAGTGTACGTATGCTGCTATATATATAAGGGTTAGCCATATTCAAATGGCAAATATGTGTCACGATGTGTTACCGCTACTGTTTATAATTCGCTCTGAGATTTATCATTGTTTGATTTCACTTTTTCAATATCAGTGTCAATCGACACTGGAAAAAGTATATGTATTTGTGAAGGGAGCTGACTTCTCATTGACAACCATGATTGTCACATGCTGAAGAAAGGTAAACACCTTGAAACTCAGGTCCGTGTGTATCATGAGTTGAAGACGGGGAGGATGACTCCCCTTCACAAATACTGAGAGGACACAGATAGTGTGTCTATAGCCAGCTGGAGGAGATATCTTCCTGGGGCTACAAACTACAGTAGCATCCACCCTTAAGGGTTAGCCATATTCAAATGGCAAATATGCGTCACTATATATATATATATATATATATATATAAAATAAAATACAAAATGGGACAAGAACACAAAACGGGACAACAAAACATCCATATAGACAATACCAAAAAAACACGGACGGGTCATTCAAAGCCTTTTATAAGTGTATGCATATGTGTGTGTGTATGTGTGTGTGTGTGTGTGTGTGTGTGTGTGTGTGTGTGTGTGCACAAGCATAAATAGATAACGTAAAAGATATATGTAGGTGCTGCCTAAATTCCTATGATTACATAGAGGGTAAATTACATTGATAAACTTGATAGAAGATATGCATAAGTAATACATAGGCATATGGACTGATATCTTTATACATATGACTATATGCATACATATGCAATTCAAACAAGACAAGCTAGGATACTTCATTCTCTCTACACAAGTATTTATTCCACAAAAGATTTATTACCTCCAGGAAATGCCATAAAGCTTGCTTTACAGTAATATATCATGATAGAAGTTTACATGTCTTTGAAGACAGCTTTAAAAGAAATATTTTCCGTCATAATACCAGTGTATTTTATTTATCTTTACAAAACACCTCATGATGAGACCAATTATACCTACTGAAATGTATGCATGTATGTATGTATGTGCAATCTCGAGTTGCACATGTGAAAATAGGGAAAGATGTCAGGAAGGGCATCGCTGTAACACTTCCAGAAGGGAAGGGTCTTCCTTTGATGTTGACATGCAATGTCTGTGCAAGAACCTGCCTCAGTAAAGCTGGACTCAAGAGTCATCTTCGTAGTCATAAAACGAGACAGATGAGTGACAACCTGGCCACTGGTCGTGGTGTAACACACCATACTAATCCTATCTGTCAGGCATGTGGAAGAGAGTGTCATTCGGCAGGAGGACTTAAACGACATGCAAAGGTACATGAAGCCCAGTTACAACTACAGCCGGCTGTTACCGGTAAAGGTTTTAGTTGCCAATTCTGTACAAGACATTGTAGACCTTTAGCTGGGCTAAAAAGTCACATTCGATCACAGCACCAGTAACAGTTAAGCTTCGTGCAATGGCCATACTCGATAACGAGGGGGCAGCCATAATGTATGTATGTTTGTATGTATGTATGCATGTATGTGTGGTGTGTGTATGGGTGTGCGTGTGTGTGTGTGTGTGTGTGCATGCATATATGTAATTATGTATGTATGTATGTATGTATGCCTGCATGCATGTATGTATGTATGTATGTATATATGTATGTATGTATGTATGTATGTATAGATGTATGTATGTATGTATGTATGTATGTATGTATGTATGTATGCCTGCATGCATGTATGTATGTATGTATGTATATATGTATGTATGTATGCCTGCATGCATGTATGTATGTATGTATGTATATATGCATGTATGTAAGTATGTATGTATGTATGTATGCTTGCATGCATGCATGTATGTATGAATGTATGTATATATGTATGTATGTATGCATGTATATATGTATGTATGTATGCATCCTCTTTCTCTTTTTAATTTAGAATAAATTTTGACCAACCACCTACTGGTGGCAAGGTTGTGAAGGAAAGCAATTTTTGTTCATTGTCCGTTAAATCTTAAGGTCTTGCAGACTGTTAACGTTCAAGATATATGACCAATTGTAACATATGAATTAGGGATTTGCATTCTGTCCCCAAGAACCTAAGCTGAGCCATACTTTACTCCAAATGGGTTGGTATGTATCCTGTAGCTCAAATAATAATAGATATGAAGCTGAAAGTGTATCTTGGGTACTGGATTGGCAAACTATGATTCATAGATGTTCTGTTTCTTGTATTTTTCTAACTACATTGGCGTCTAGTGGGCAGTTGATTTCCACAGCAGAATATATCTTTTCCTTGTGGTCACACACAATATTGGGCCAGTTGTGCTTTAACTTGGTGTTGGCTTTAATTTTTATGTCCCATTAACATTCTTTTGACCCAGTGGTCTCAATATTGTCAACTTCATCTGTAGGTTTTCGTTTTTTGTTATTCTATGCATATATATATGTGTGTATGTATGTACGTATGTATGTATGTATGTATGTATATATGTATGTAGAGAGGTAGGTAGGTAGGTAGGTAGGTATGTATGTAGGTAGGTATGTAGGTAGGTAGGTAGGTAGGTAGATAGGCGAAATGCTGAGCGGTATTTCATCTGGCGTTATGTTATGAGTTCAAATTCCGCCGAGGTCGACTTTGCCTTTCATCCTTTCGGGGTCAATTAGATAGTACCAGTTATGCACTGGGGTCGATATAATCGACTTAATCCTTTTGTCTGTCCTTGTTTGTCCCCTCTGTGTATAGCTCCTTGTGGGCAGTAAAGAGATAGGTATGTAGGTAGGCAGGTGGTAGGTAGGTAGGTAGGTAGGTATGTATGGTGGTGGGTACATACATACATAGGTAGGTAAGTATGCATGCATATATGTATGCATGCATACATGTGTGTATTTATATATGTTTGTGTGCATATATATGCATGTATGAATGTATGTGTGTATGTATGGACGGATATGCATGTAGGTATGTATATGTGTATTCATGAATCTACATATGTAACAACACACACACATACACTGATGCACACAGATACAAGCACACATGCATACATATATAAGCCTGTATACATGCACACACACACACACACACACACACACCACACACACACACACATATGTACATACATGCATATACACACACACACACACATATACATACACATATATACAGTAATCCCTTGACTATCACAGGTATTATGTTCCAAAATCCCCTGCAATAGGTGAACCATGATATGGTGAGGTATTACTGTATGCATATACATACATATTGTTACCCAAGACCTCTTGTTACCTCTATCTACTCACCTTCCCTTACACTTCTCGGATGCCCTATAGTATACCCTATAGCATCTCCACCCACTGTTTAACTACCTTCTCTTTCTCTCTTTTTCCTCTTTATTGCCCACCCCACCCCATGTCCAGTGCTTTAAAATATTCAAATTTTACCCTCCTCCTTTCTTCTTCCATGCTACTCTCCAGCATCTCCTTCTCACATTCCTCCCTCTGCTTCTTTATCTCTTTCTACCTCTCCTCAACAACACAACACTCCATCTCATCCTTCCACTTCTGACCTGCCTACAAACACACACCTTTCTTTCCTTCAATAACTCTCTTCTCAAGATTCCTCTCCATCCTAACCTGTTGCCCCCTTTCTGTATCCTTCCTCACTCCTTCTGTCCCTCATATCTTCTTGCTTCTACTGTATGTAGTTTTGGTAAGCTGGCAGGATCATTTGCATTCTGTGTTCAAATTCCACTGGGATTAACTTTGTCTTTCATCCTCACAGGGTCAATAAAATAAGTACCAGTTGAGCACTGGGGTTGGTGTGATTGTCTAGCACCCTGCCCACAAATTTCAGTTGAATGAATTATTATCATAAAGGCCATAAACTGGGAGAATTATTGGAATGCCAAAGCAAAATGCTTAGCAGAATTTTATCAGTCTTTACATTCTGTGTTCACAATTGTCTTTCGGAGATGTACCTGCATAGCAAGTGATTTGATCTGAGATCGTGTGCTGAAACGAAAACAAGTGCAGCATGGAAGGTGTTTGTAAGCCATTTAAGAAACACTCAAAAGCCGTTCAATTCACTTCAACATTTAAGTTTAATTTGTCAAAATATTTTCGTCGCTTTAAGACCACGACCTGTTGACTGACAAAAATCCGTGCTGCATTTGAGCTCAGATGCAGCACAGATTTTTGTCAGTGAACAGGTCGCGGTCTTAAAGCGACGAAAATATTTTGACAAATTAAACTTTAATTGTCTGACATTCTTTCAGAATCAATAAAATAAGTTACAGTTGAGCACTGGTGTTGACGTAATTGACTGGGTCCCTCCACCTAAATTTCAGGCCTTGTGCCTATAGCAGAAAGAATTAAAATACTGGAGAGCCCTGAATTATCCTTTTCACAACCCAACCTATTACCTTTTCAACTCTATCCCTACCCTTTTCTCACAACCCAACTACTAATCCTTTCCCTATTTCCTGTTCCTTACCATACTCCTCCAGCCTCCCCTCTTACTTACCATCCTTCATCTCTCACTCAAGGAATATCATCCACACTCTTCTTTATTTCCTTTCATTTACAAGGGCCACTTTAGGGTCCTTATGCACCCGGTATGCTTTGTAAAGTGGTTGGTGTTAGGAAGAGCATCCAGCTGTACAAGACATACCAAAATAGACATTAGTGCATGAATGAGGCCTCCAGCTCTTAAGAACCATCCAGCCTATATCAGTATGAAAGCCAGACATTAAGTAAGAATAAGGATGGTGAGGAAGAAGAGGACAATGAGGAAATGAATGTGGGAGGGAGGAGGCAGAGGAGGAGCAGCGGATATATATATACATACACACATACACACACACAAACACGTATTCACATAAATGCATACATACACTCAATTTATGTGTATATATATGTGTGTGTGTGCATGATTATGTTTATGCGTGCACCTATCTTTATATCCCACTATATGTGTGGGTGTGTGCATGTTTGTAATTATGTGTGTGACTGTGTATGTTTGTGTGTGTCTGTGTGCACATGTGTGTGCATGTGGTGTGTGTGCGTGGTGTGTGTGCATGTGTGTGTGTTCGTGCATGTGTGTGCGTGTGTGTGTGCATGTGTGTGTGTTCATGCATGTGTGTGTGTGTGTGTTGGGAGCACATGTCATCACATAGGAAGCATCGGCGGAGCAGTTTGCAGTTTTGAATTCCAGTCATCCCATTAATGTTGCCTAGTGAAGAATGTGTTCTGCTACACTAACTTACTCTAGATACATGAAAAATATTGGTTTTTTTCTTTTTGTGTCCAGTCTTGATGATGTTGCAGGATTTTATGTCCTTTACTTTTGGTCACTTTTTTCTCTTTTCTCTTTGATTTTGTTTTAGAATCAATACATTTTTGTCCATAGAAATTGTCTTGCTATGTCAATTCTGAGATCATACACTTATTTATTAATTATACTTTTTTTTTATCAAAAGGCCCGTTTTTATATATGTTTCTAGCTATTTACTATTGTATATGCCAACAAAAACACTGCTCTTTGAGCAGTTTGAAATGTGTTCAATATGTATATGTATGGCTGCAGCTGCAGGTCTAAGATTAGGCTTCACTGTAATTTCAGAAGCTGTTCTTTATCCTCTCCTACAAGTTCCTTGTATTGTCCATCTGCAATACTAATGGAAGCCACCTTTATGTAAATGCATATATATATATGTATATATATATATATATATATATATATATATATATATATATAATATATATATATATAATATATATATATATATATATATATATATAGTATATATATATATATATATATATATATATATATGTATATATATATATATATATATATATATATATATATATATATATATATATATATATATATGTGTGTGTGTGTGTGTAAATGATTGCGTGAGCTTTAACAATGAAACCTGGTTTGTGATTAATCTATATTTTGTATCTTTCCATTTGTCTTGCTTGCTTACGTTCTGGTGTTTGCTATATTTTTTCTTGAGAACAATCCTTTCTTAGTGGTAAGACCATAGCAGATCCACTTCTAGCATAATGGATGTCCACTTATATGTATGTAATATAATCTTTTCAGTAACTTCAGATTTTTCAATATGCTAGAGCACTGATTTTAAATTGATATTAATCAAATTAATATTCAATTTTTTCACCCTTATTATTTTATATATATATATATCATCATGACTGACCAGGCTATCAGATGTTGCTACACATCGCTGGTTACAATGCGTTTCACATTGTTTTAGCCTTCAAATGATGCCACACCGCTGGCTAAGTGAGCAGACCAACCGAAGAAAGAGTGAGAGAAAGTTGTGGTAAAAGAGTACAGCAGGGATCGCCACCACCCCCTGCCAGAGCCTCGTGGAGCTTTTTAGGTGTTTTCGCTCAATAAACCCTCACAACGCCCGATCTGGGAGTCGAAACTGCAATCCTACAACTGCGAGTCTGCTGCCCTAACCACTGGGCCATTGCGCCTCCACACACACACACACACACACATATATATATATATATATATGGTTGTGATGCATTTACCTGTGTACCCTTATCAAACACGTGGTCATGATGGATATACTGGGCTTTGTATATTTTACCCCAGTGTCACTTTGATGGCATGCACTGCTGTCTCACTTAATGATGATAATAATAATATATAATGGTATGGCACTATTGTAGAAGACATTTATTCAAGGTGTTACACAGTGCAAAGCTATTTGGTTGAGAAGTAAACTTCTTAACCACACAGCCATGCCAATATGTTGAATACAAAACAGACTGCTAACCCAAAGTTGTTCAATTTCTTAAGTTATCTATTAAATCAACTATTGACTATTTTGAATGCAAGCTTGTCCATATAAAATAAAATAATTGCAATTTGAACAATGCAACAAATTCTCACTCAAGTTAGCTCTCAGAATTATCATCCAAATCACATTTCCCCAAATAAATACCTTTAGCATTCTGACCATTCTTGAAATATAAAATAATTTTCATGAGTCTGCTAAAAAATGCCATTAGATTTATTGTGTGACCTACATATTGATCAAGAACCATAATTTTTCAAAATGATTCTTTAGAAAAGAAATTGTTTGGAAATGATGGACTTTCTCATTCGTCACAAATGACTTTGTTTTCTCTCTGAAGCACGATGAATATAGAAACATTAATGGCCATAAAAATTATAGCATCCAAATTTATTGGTGAATAAATCAGTGATAATAAATGCGTATTAATGTTGCAAGAAAAATATGTCCCATGGTTTAGTATTTCTTTATTTATTTATAGATTTGCCTTATTTCTCAAATGCATCTGACTTGCATTATTAAGATATCAGGATCACATGAATAAAAACCTGAACAAGACAGACTTATTGATTGCTAACATGATACAAATACATTAATTCAACAATTTGGTTTTTGAAATTACATAAAAACACCATTCTAACAAAAATCTTCAGTGCTTTCCCCCCTCCTCCCAACCTTTTTTTGTAAGAATAAATAAATCCATATCATATCAACTGTCCTTGCGAAATTCTTTAAGAATCATTAAAAAATTAACACATATATTTTTCATATCATATTATTAAAGTGACATGTAAAAAGCATTTTAATCAATTACTATTTAATGTTAATATTAATGTGTATGTGCATATATATCTACATATATATGTGTGTGTGTATACATACATATATACATACATATATATATATAAATTAGAAAAACCACCTTTTATCAATTCAAAATGAACAATTAAATTACACCATCTAGAAAATTACATAAATAGAAATATTAAAAATAAAATAACAATAATATACCAATGATTAAGTAAACTGTAAAATGATAATAAAAACATATATTATTTGGTATTATGTAATTTTCTACATGTTGTAATTTAATTGTTCATTTTTAATCGATAAAAGGTGTTTTTTTCTAATTTTATATATATATTATATTTTGTGAAATTTGATTTAGTATTTCTAAATTGAATTTTTCCCTGTAAGTTAGGAATAATATTCCTTCAAATAATTATTATATATATATTATATATATATATATATATATATATATATATTATGGACATTTGAATGTAATGGCTACAGTGTAAATAAGAAGAAAAACATAGAAAAAAAAGAGTAATCACTGCTTGTACATGAAACTCTAGAAATTTTTGTAGCAGACTTCCAGAAGTATTTTTTAAAGAGTAACCTAAATTTTGGGGGTAACTAAAATACTGATGAGATCTAAAAAAAAAAAGCTCTATAAAATGTTTATAGAAGTTTAGCATCTAATGCATCACTAGTAGTTGCAAAACAATTTGATGTTAATACTGACAAGTTTATTAGACCAGAAGTCAAGAATTCCTAGCCAGACTTAAAACTGATAATGGAGCAGTATCCTTGATCTTCATGCCTATCACACTCAAGGATCATGAAGATGATTTCACTCTCTACATTGAGAGTAGGTTAATCAACTCTGAAAAAACAGATTTAGATGTAGTTAGTAAGAAAATCTTTGGTCCCATTATTTCTAAATTTTGAAAGTACTTCAACTCCAGTTATAGAATAACTTGTTGATCATATAATGACTGTGACTAAACCTCACCTGTTTCCAAGCAAAGTAATATTTCCCTTTGGCCAGACATGATTTTGTTGAAAATTGGAAATTTAAGATACCACTTGTAGGATAGTGACACTTGTTTACAATCATCAAATGATTTCAAGAAGGAGACACAAGAATACACACATAGATACATACACACACATAAATATATATATGAGTGTATATTATCATCCTCATCATCATTTAACGTCCATTTTCCATGCTGGCATGGGTTGGAAAATGTGACCAGAGCTGGCAAGCTGGGGGTCTGCACCAGACTCCAGTCTGATTTGGCATGGTTTCTACAGCTGGATGCCCTTCCTAATGCCAACTACTGTACAAAGTGTGCTAAATGCTTTTATGTAGTACCACAAGGGTGATTTTATATGCCACTGCATGAGCGCTTTTACATGACGTTGCATGAGGACTTTTACACGTTGCTGCATGGGTGTTTTATGTGACACCACATGGATGCTTTTACATGGCACCACCATGAGTGCTTTACACAACCAGAAGGATTGGTCTTAATGCTTCTGCTGCAGGGTACGGGTCTTCTTGATTACAACCAGGCACCAGGTATCATCTCACCTGAAAGATTCAGCTTCCTTATATATATATATAATATATATATATATATATATATATACACATATATATATCCGCTCAGTCGAAGTCGCGACTCTCAGTTACTCCATGGATCAGTGTCCTCCAGTCAGTTCTATCCTGGGCCGCTTATTTCAGATTGGCTATGTCCATTCCGGTATCACTCTTGATGGTGTCAAGCCAGCGGGTTCTTGGTCGGCCTCTTCCTCTCTTGCCACTGACCATTCCTTATATATATATATATATATATATACTATCATCATCATCACCATTTAACATCCATTTTCCATGCTGGCATGGGTCAGACAGTTGACTGAAAACTGGTAAGCTAAGGAGCTGCACCTAATTTCAATCTGATTTGGCAATATATATATATATTATATATATATATATATATATATATGGAGAAATTATACAAAATATATAAGTAGACAATGAGTAAAGCAAAAGCACAGTTTCGATAACCTGTAGATCATCTGTAGATTTATTGCAGGAACTTCATAGTGACGGTTGAGGTAAGAGCATTAATAAAATATGTGGACTAAAAGATTTTATTTAATACAACACATGTTTTGACCTGTTCTGGGTCTCTTCGGGTACATAAATAAAAAAAAATAGAAGTCTCGCTAGAGATCTTCTGATTCAGTTTTACATGCGCTATATGTGGTGTACTAAATAAAATCTTTTATTCCATTTATTTTATTAATACTATATATATGTATGTATATATATATATATGTACATATATATATATGTACATATGTATATATGTACATATATATATATGTATGTATATATATATATGTGTGTATATATATATATATGTATGTATGTATGTATGTATGTATGTATGTATGTATGTATGTATGTATGTGTGTGTATGTATATACATATATATATATGTATGTATGTATGTATGTGTGTGTATGTATATACATATATATATATATATATGTATGCATGAATGTATGTATGTATGTATGTATGTATGTATTTATGTACGTATGAATTCATGTAGGGGTTCAATGGCCTTCTTTCACTTTGGGCAACTCAAAGTTACAGCTGAAGACATTTGCGCAAGGTGCCATGCAGTGGGACTGAACCCCAAATCATGTGCTTGGAAAACAAACTCCTTAACCTAACAGCCCACCTACACCTATACTAAGCCACCTTTATGAATAAAAACTTATGTTGAACAGTGCTGTAAAAGTTAACATTAGTTTGTTTTTTTTATTATTATATACTCTATTACTCACATCTTCACTTTACCATCTTGTTACTTTCTTTGATATTGTAATATTTTAGTATTACGATACTAAAGTATAGTATTTGAGAATGAATGATGTTTCTTGAATGGCCTAAAATAACTGCAATTAATTTGATTAAATTATAAAGTTAATATTTCATACGTTTATTAATTAAATGATTTCATTTTCCCATATGCATCCAATCAAAAATTTGTTTTTTATTTATTTTGATTAATATCTTTACACATGCATCCAATGAAATGCTTCCTTTTTGTTTTCATTGTCTGAATATTTTTATTAATGGTTTCCTGATTCATTTCTCAAATTCCATCTACAAATCAGAGATGTGAGACTCGGAACTTTGAAATTTCAGTTTTAATATATATATACATACATATATATATATATATTACATATATTTTCCATCTCTCTATATGTAAATTATATAAGAAATTTACCAGGCCACAAACATACCCACACTATCATGTGTGTGTGTGTGTATGTGCATGCTTATCTGTCTCCGTGTGTGCTATGTACGTGTGTGTGTTTGTGCCTATAAATATATATATGTTTTCTGTCTATATCTAGATTATATGATACTTACAAGACCACAAGCCCACCCACTACTTCACATACATGTGTTTGTGTGCATGTGTGTGTAAGAGATATCCTAATTGAAGCATTTGATGAGAAGGAGAAAGAGGTAGGGACATATGACACAGAGGGCAACTGGAAGTTCTTGCAGGATAACCGACTAAGGGCAACAGACCAAATCTCTGGCTGGATCAAATCTTCTGCCAAACCAAATGTGGCATGGAACTGTGAGGTTGACAGGGCATAAAAGTGAAGCGGTGGGTTTGGAAAGAGTGGAAAAGTGAAGGTAGCAAAGAACCATGTCAGATAGCTAAAAGGGAAGCTAGGTGACAGGTTTATTTAGTAAGAGCAGAAGCACAAAGGATGAAGTTTGCAAAATGTCTTGCAGTGTAAGAATCAGAGATGAGAATCAAGATGTTGTGAGAGAGAAGAGTGTATTGATGGATAATGGTATACTTGCACATAGGGATGCTGATAATGTCATCCCCAGCATTGTCATCAACTATTAAAAGGGTAGAAGAGATGATTTAGACAGAAGTAATTAACTGTTGTCTTTATCCTTTCTTATGACCACCTTCTTGCTCCTTTAGAGTATGTTCTAGCACTCAGTCACAACCTTCCTCACATCTCCTTCACGGAGGTACATGGCTTAGTGGTTAGGGTGTTAGACTCATGATCATAAAATTGTGGTTTCAATTCCTGGGCCAGGCAATGCGTTGTGTTCTTGAGCAAAACACTTCATTTCATGTTGCTCCACTCCACTCAGCAGGCAAAAATGAGTAATAAGGCAATGGAATGGCATCCCATCCAGGTGGGGGAGGATTTATAGAAACTTGAAAACCAGCCCTTATGAGTCGGTATGACTTGAGATAGTATCTTTAACTTTTACATGTCTCCTTCAGCCATGCATTTCCTCTACACTAAGACACCTGTGCTTATGCCTCCATCATATGTTAGCTTTCCAACACCTGGCATAAAGCCACCCCACCTCCAGCTTCCTCTCCTAAATACTTCCTCTTAGTAGTGGAGGCTATTTTTGCCATTCCTTTTCCTCTGTTCTTTTGTCTTGCAAGTTTCATGGCAGCTCTCAGTAGTGCTGGTGGCACTTTAAAAGCACCCCAGTACACTCTGTAAAGTTGTTGGCGTTAAGAAGGGCATCCACCAGTAGAAACCATATGAAAGCAGACATTCAAGCCTGATGAAGCCCTGTAGCTTGTTGGTTCAGTGTCAAATCTTCCAACAACTGTTAACATGAAAAGATAAATGATGATGATGATGAGGAGGAGGAGGAAGGGGAGGAGGGGGAGGGGTGATATATGTATGTATGTATGTATGTATGTGCATATGTATGTATGTATGTATGTATGTATGAGGCGTATTCCATGCGTAAATACACATGACAAGCAGTATGCATTAATAAACCAAATTCTTAAAACTCTTAGAGAATATACAAACATATTTTAACAAGAAAAAATTTTTTTTTAGAAATGTATGTTTATAAATATATATATATATATGGGAGGGGGTGTAGCTACATATGTATGTATATAATATATGGTATATATATATATATATATACTAGATATAATATATCTATATTGTATATTTATGTATATAGTATATGTATCTATTTTTATTTATGTGTCCTTTTCAAGCCTAGCCAGGCTCATGGGCCCAGTTTCCCGGTTTCTATGGCGTATGTGTTCCCTCCAGCTGGACGGGACACCAGTCCATCACAGTGTTACTCAAGAAACAGGAAGAAAAAGAGTGAGAGAAAGTTGGGGCAAAAGAGTACAACAGGGGTCGCCACCCCCCACCCCACCCCCTCCTGCCAGAGCCTTGTGGAGCTTTAGGTGTTTTCGCTCAATAAGCACACACAACACCCAGTCTGGGAATCGAAACTGCAATCCTCCGACCACGAGTCCACTGACCTAACCACTGGGCCTTTGCACCTACACATACGTATGTGTGTATGTGTGTGTGTGTGTGTTGTGTGTGTGTGTGTGTGTGTGTGTGTGTGTGTGTGTGTGTTGTGTTGTGTGTGTGTGTGTGTATGTGTGTGTGTGGGTGGGTGTGTGTGTGTGTGTGTGTGTGTGTGTGGGTGTGTTATGGAAGTGTGTACATCATTAAGGAGAATGGTAAAAAATATAAAGAAAGGAAGCATTACACTGTTTGCTTTTCTTTAGTATCTGAAGTATGTAAACGATATACACTCATAAATCAAGAATGTGATATGGAAAGCAAATCTTTATATTAGTATTTTGAGGTGTCTTACCCACAAGACGTTTCTGAATAAGGTGGAATAAGCATGTTCCATGCAAAATGATAATGTTTGTGAATGGTTTCGCAAATACATCTTCTGGGAGGTCCCAGATTTCATAGACAGAGTCAACAATTCTTCCAGCCCTTGCCAGCATGGAATTGGATATTAAAGGATAATGATGATGATGAAGATGATGATGATGATGATGATGTACGTATCAGGTGCATACCATAAGTAAATACACAAGATAAGCAGTATGCATTAATAAAACGAATTTGTTCAAAACTCTGAGACAATGTACACAGATATTTCGACAAGAAAATTATCTATTTAGAAAAGTATGTGTTTGTATGTACATACACACACACACACACACACCACACACACACACACACACACACACACACACACATATACATACATACATTTACATATCTTCATTATCATTTAACATCCATCATATTTATCTCATAAAAGGTTACAGTCTACTCTCAGTTACATCCTTAGCTGGACTTTTCCTGGCTGCTGGAAACAGTCCAGCTAAGGGTGAAACTCAACTCAGAGTAATCTGTCAGCTTTGATATATATATATATATATATATATATATATATATATATCATCATCATCATCATCATCATCATCATCATCATCATCATCATCATCGCTTAATGTCTGCTTTCCATGCAGGCATGGGTTGGACGATTTGACTGGAGACTGGTGACCCAGAAGGCTGCACCAGGCTGAATCTGATCTGGCAGTGTTTCTACAGCTGGATGCCCTTCCTAACGCCAACCACTCCGAGAGTGTAGTGGGTGTTTTTATGTGCCATCAGCACGAGGGCCAGTCAGGCAGTACTGGCAATGACCATGCTCAAAAGACGTTTTTTACATGCTACCTGCATGGGAGCCAGTCCGCCAGCATTGGCAACGACCACGCTCGAATGTTGTTTTTCATGTGCCACTGGTACATGTGCCAGTAAGGTGACATATATATATATTGACTGCAGCCATGGTGAACTACCACCCTGAAGGGTTTTAAGCGAACAAATTGATCCCAGGACTTTTCTTAAGTCTAGCACTTATTCTATCAGTCTGTTTTGCCAAACCACTAAGTTACAGGGACATAAACAGACCAACACCGGTTGTCAAACAGAGGTGGAAGACAAACACAAGCACAAACACACACACACACAACAGGCTTCTTTCAGTTTCTATCTACCAAATATAGTCACAAAGCTTCAGTCAACCTGAGGCTACAGCTTGAAGAACTTGCCCAAGTGGGACTTAACCCAGAACCATGTGGTTTGGAAGCAAGCCTCTTACCATGAAGCCACACCTATATACATAAATACAAGGTGTCCCAAAAGTCTATACACTTTCTTTTTTCTATTTCGTTTCAGGTATCATTTGGAGATGTGAGGCATTTGACACCTTAAACTTTGCAGTTTTTTTAAGTGTATTATTGCCTTGCCTGTGGCACAACATACCACCAGCTTTGAAGAGCCTCGTTTATGTTCAAGAATCTCTGCTAGTTTTGATTTTCCCCAATTGTGTCGGTTTACCTGACCAGAGAGATAAAATAGATTCATTGCTGAACCATAAGTTTTCCAGAACTGAGAGTCTTTTTGGCAATTGTGGAGGAGTGATTCACACATTTCCACATGAGCATCATAATCTTCCACTTGAAGCCTTTTGAACAACTTGAAGTCAGTACGGGTAGAGTTTTATTACTCTCCGAAGCATCGGCTGAATTGAACTTTGTTGATGCTAAGTTCCAGTGTAGTCCTCTGGATGGACTTCCTATGGTTTTTCGCAAATGCCTGCTTCAGGAGTTCAGCGTTTTCATCAATGGTGGCCTTCCACTGCATGGTTTTTCAAGAACAGATCTTCTTTCAAGAAACTTGCTTTGGATAGCATAAATTATGCTACATGTTGGATCTGTGTGACAGCCATAAATCTTCTCAAACTTGCAATGAACTGCAGTAGCGGACTGAAAAACTTCTTGCCAGGTGGCAATTTTGCAACACTTCTTTAAAGTCAATTGGTGAGCCATGGTAAAGGGAATGATATACTTACAAAAAATACAAAGTCTAAGGTGTCAAATGCTGAAGGCCTCATGTCTCCCTGAATGATACCTGAGACGAAATAGAAAAAAGAAAGTGTATAGTGACTTTTGAGACACCATGTGTGTGTGTGTATAATCATTATCATAATTATAACCCCCATTTTCTTTTCGATTCTCATTATCATCATCTTCATCATCATCATCATCATCATCATCATCATCATCATCATTTAATGTCCACTTTTCCATGCATGCATGTTTCAGACAGAGCATATTTAAGGCAGATTTTCTACAGCCAGATTCCCTTTCTGCCAGCAACCTTCACCTGTTTCCAAGCAAGATAACATTTCCCCGGTGGTAAGACATGTTCTTGCAGAATTTTGGAAATAAGGAACACTGTTTGCACGATAGTGACAATCATTTACCACTATCATGCAATGTCAAGACAAAGAAACCCAAACACACACCTTCACACAGGCACATCTTCATATATACACTCTTTCTCTCTCTATCTCACACACACACATGACAGGTTTCATTCAGTTTCTGTCAACCAAATCGATCTACATGACTTTGGTCAGCCTGGGGCTATAGTAGAAGACATTTGCCCAAGTACCATATAGTGGGACAGAAACCAAAGCTACATACTTAAAACAGAAATAGTTTACATTTTTGTTTTGCTTTTGTTTTGTCTTTCATTTGAAAGTTCAGTAAGTTACTATTATTTTATATACTCACATGAAATATAATAGACTTTACCAGTCATAGCAGGCACTTCTACTATATTCATAAACTTTAACTGATCTTCAGATCACATTGAATAATGTAATCCACAAGGCATGATTGTCATGGATAGAAAGTCTTCAATCATAGGTCTATGCAATCAAGGCTGATAAGCAGTAAAACAGCAACAATAGCTTTGACAGATATTTTGTAAAGACAAAGTTGAAGTATATACCTGTGTTTATTAGCTACCCAGTTATGTCTATTACATGAAAACAGAACAATGGGACAAATCTGTCTCCAAGAACACTTAACAATCGAACAACATAGTTACTAACACAGCTGGAAAAGAGCAAGGGGAAGAACAAGGGTGATCCACTTCAGGCAGCACTATTAATATGTATGAGATGCTTTCATAAAGTATCCAACTTTATGTTTTCTTGTCAAAGCTAATGCCTTTGGCTAGGAGGTGATAATGCCTTTCCTGTGCCACTTATCACCCAAACAATCTTGCCAACAGAGCCTTAGTTTTGGTTGGACACTTTATGAATGCACCACTTAAGTATTATGTCCTGTTTTTGTAGGACAGGGAGGTAAACTTCATGATTATCATTATGATGATGATGATTATCATCATAATCATCATCATGTTCATCATAACCATTTAACGCCTGTCTTTGATGAACACATGGGTTACGTTGTTCAACAAGATCCAGCAAACTGGAGGACTGCATCAAACTCCAGCGTCTACTTTGGCATGGTTTCTACAGCCAGGTGCCATTCTAACACCAACCACATTACAGAATGTACTGGGTACTTTTCCATTGTTGTTTACATATGGCAAACCTTATGTAGACCTTACGTTATGCTGTTCATGATAGTGAGGAAGCAAGCTTAAGAACCACTACAGAGAGCACAAATTCAAAAACTTGAGTGGACAATCCATTTATCTCTAAATAAGTTCTGTAAATAGGTAAAAGGTAAATGTGCATGGCTCAGTGGTTAGAGCATCGGGCTCACAATCATGAGGTAGTGAGTTTGATTCCTGGACTGGGCTGTGTGTCATATTCTTGAGCAAGATACTTTGTTTCACATTGCTCCAGTTCACTCAGCTATAGAAATGAGTTGCAACATCACTGGTGCCAAGCCATGTCAGCCTTTGCCTTTCCCTTGGATAACGTCAGTGGTATGGAGAGAGGCTGGTATGCATGGGTGACTGCTGGTCTACCATAGACAACCTTGCCTACACTTGTACCTTGGAGGGGAAATTTCTAGGTGCAATCGCAGGGTCATTTATGACCAAAAGGGGTCTTTAACCTTAAATAGTTATGTGGTGTGCTCAGTTCAAATTTTACACAAGAGCATAGTCCAGAAAGAGATGGATTTTGCTTAGTAGTATTCTCATTGACAAGGTCAAAATCTCCATCAGGCCACACTGATATGGTGGATTATAGGACTGACTATAGACGACTCTGTACTCTTTTGTTCTTTGTTTCAGTCACTGGACTGCAGCTATGCTAGGGCACAGACTTGAAGGATATTGTCAAACAAATTGCTCTCAGCTAGCTACTTATTCTATCGGTTGCTTTTTGCTGAACCACTAAGTTACAGGAACATAACTAAGCCAACACCAGCTATCAAGTGGTGAACAAATATAAACACACACACTCACACACACAAACACGCACATGTACACACACACACACATGTATATATATAAACTATGAGTTTCTTTCAGTTTCCTCTCCCAGATCCATTCACATAGCAGCATAGTTGTCCCAAAGCAATAGCAGAAGTTACTTACCCGAGGTGCCACACAGTGGGACTGAACCTGGAACCATGCAGTTGAGAAGCAATCTTCTTGCCATACAACCACACCTGCACTTACTTTTATGTGTATGTCTTCTGTGTTGTATCCGTATGTGTGTGTATTTTTGTGTATACATATTAATTGCTTGTGTGTATGTGTGTGTTTACGTGTGTATATATGTATAAGTGTATCTATGTGTGTCTGTATGTATGTGTGTGTGGTATATATGTTTGTGTGTACATGTGGATATTGCATGTGCATGCATACTTAATAAACATTACATGTTGACCACGGTCACCATGATATAGGATACACAGTCATGTATTGACAATTTATAATGAGAACTGTATGAAAGGATAGCGATTCTGAACCATTGTGGTGATGGAGAACGATGTTGATAAGAAGAATTATACTGATTATTTGATTTTGTTTTCTTTAATTAGATTTTAATCTTCATTGTTGCATGTCAAAACTGAGATATTTCAAATTCCATCTTCCTTCATGTCAAGCGATCGTTGTTGTCGATGTGCTGTGGCACTCATGGCCCATCGTAATTAAATGAATTATTGAAAATAACTGGTTTAAAGCCAAGGAAATCTAGACAGCAGTGCTGTAAAGGTGCAACGGATGAGAGTTCAACGTGTCTCGATGAATAACAAGATAACATTAGCCATCATAAGTCTAGTTGTTGTTTAACATTACGTCAATACTGGTCGATCAAATTTATAATAAAAGACGTTCTAACCAAGGCCATCACACATTTTTACATACCCAGAACTATAACGTTCAATATATTCTTCCTTCCATTTTTCTGTTTTTCTTTGTTACCATTTAATAAAAAAAAATGTTTGCATCTGATTTGACCAAGATTGACTGTTTTTTGCAGCAAGTAAACCCTTTAAATATCAACCAGCCCCTGGAAACTATCATACAAACTTCCTATTTTAAAGTGAGCTAAATACAAATTTCCCAATAAAATTTCATAGACACCACCATGTGGCTTAGTGGTTAGGGTGTAGGACTCACGATCCTAAGGTTGTGGTTTCAATTCCTAGACTACGCGATGCATTATGTTCTTGAGTAAAACACTTCACTTCATGTTGTTCCAGTCCATTCAGCTGTAGAAATGAGTTTAGCCTGGAGAGGGATGGGTTCTGCTAGGCTTTCTCATTCTAGACATGCTGCATGCCTGTAGCACCTCACGAACCCCAAGGGGTTAAGGGACTTGTCAATTGTCAATACATCAACTGGGGCACCCACAGAAGGCAGACTGCAAAGACCAGACCACCTTGAGTAAGAAATGACTTTGGGCACACACAATGTACCACAGCTAGACTTCCACATGTCACAGCACAGTTCTCTCCTCCCAGTCAACAGTTATATTATTAGTGTCTCTCTTTTGTAAATAACCAATGCAGTAAATCATGTCCAGCAGTAAAGCAGTAAATATGTTAAAAGTAAAGTGTAAAGAGCTTAAAAGTCACACTCCATGCAGACTTTTAAGTTAGCTCCTGCAAAGGCTAATTGGACTCACAGCCTAAAACTAAAGAGAGCTAAATTTCATGACTTTTATACATTTATAGTGACTATATGCCCTGGTAGTGTTTGATAGCGGGTTAAGGATGGATAAGAATTAATTCTTTAATGCAATCATTCTAAAGTTCCAGTCCCAATTTGAATTCGAACTGTTGGCCAATTTGTCCCAAAGTTCTTATCTCAACTTAAAATTAACAAAGCAAATATCCTTTACCTCCCTATTGGTCCCTGATGTCATCTGGCAAACGCCAACCAAGATGGTATGTATCAGTCAAGCTTTACCTGCTAGAAATAGCAACCCAAATGCTTTTAAGTCAGATCCCAATGCAGGATGTTGAAGAATCAAATGAAGGGCATATTTTCAATCCCAAGATCATCCTGATTCCAAAAAGGTACAATATGCTTATGTAGAGCAAATGGAGACTGAAATACAGGGTCCCAGACAGACAGAATTTTGCAATTTATTATTATAGATAGATGATGCCTGCTAGAACACATGACAATGGTCTTCAACAATACAGCACACACCAACAAGCAACCATTTCCCCCACAACGTAGGTGAAAAACACCCTCGAGATAATATGTACCTCTTTGCCCCTTGACATTGTGTAATGGTTATAAATGAGTGTTACTGCAATACAAGAAGTGTCATTTGTTTCCAAACCTTGAAAACATGTCCAGTCATGAGGAACTATTACCTTGCTTGGAAACAGGTGTGGGCTAGTGGCAGGAAGGACTTCCAGCCATAGAAAGTCTGGTTCAACAAATTATATCTCGCTCATGCAGACATGTTTAAAAAGGCCATGATACAATGAATGAGATGATGATGATGGTGGTGGCTGTGTCAGTGACAGCAGTGGTGGTCATGGTAGTGATGATGATGATGATGACGGTGGTGGTGGTGGTGGTGGTGGTGGTGGTGGTGGTGGTGGTGATGGTGGTAGTGGTGGTGGTGGTGGTGGTGGTTGTGATTACTCTCTAGGATACAGTCTGGGCAATGTTTTTGCATGAGGTCCCTATCAAAAAAAAATCCTGGGGAAGTTGTGGTGATCGCTTAAAGTGGAGCGAAAACACTGAACCTTATGTAGGAAATGACAGAAGGCTTGATATATGTGACACATTGCTGTACTTGAGAAGACCCACCCACCACAACAGAATTGGGGTTCTAAAGCCAAGGTGCCACACAAGAAGTGTTTGTGTGGGTGTTGGTGCCATGTAAAAAGCACTGGTGCTGGTGCCAGTCCTACATAGAAAGCACCCAGTAGAGTCTGTGGAGTGACTGGCACAAGGAAGGGCATCCAACCATAGAAACCAAATCAAAACAGGTTATGGAACCTGATATGGGCCCTGGCCTTACTGGTGCCTGTAAAGCTGTTGAACCCATGCCAGCAAGGAAAATGGACATTAAATGATGATGGTGATGAGGATGATGATGATGAGGATGATGATGATGATGATGACGACGACGACGATGATGATGATGATGATGTGTGATTGTGAAACCAAGAATTTGTCATAACTTTAACTGTATTGTACAGGAGTGTAATATTACCATGTTGGTTCCTTTACAGAAACACACACACACACACAGAGTTACAATGTCTTAGTGATAGTGTAGAAACCTACTGGAGATGCTTTTGATGTTTTATGTTTACAGAAGCAGTGTAAGACTGGCATAAAGTATCTGGATTGCATGAATTTAATGCTTTTGCATTAAAAAGGTTAATGAGAAATAAAGAGTAGTACCTGTTTCTTTACTACCCACAAGGGGCTAAACACAGAGAGGACAAACAAGGACAGACAAACGGATTAAGTCGATTATATCGACCCCAGCGTGCAACTGGTACTTAATTTATCAACCCCGGAAGGATGAAAGGCAAAGTCGACCTCGTCAGAATTTGAACTCAGAACGTAACGGCAGACGAAATGTCACTCAGCATTTCGCCCAGCGTGCTAACGTTTCTGCCAGCTCGCTGCCTTAATAAAGAGTTGTACCATCATAGTACGACTGTAATTGGTTAGCAGAATGAGCACATCAATAATGTATAGAATAAAGAATTGGAAGAATGTGGCAAGTTATAGTGGAGTGGTATGACAGGAAATGCTCAATCTCTAAACTGAGACACAGATGGAGTCTATAAGTGGTCAAAATGATAAGTGGATTGTGATTTGAGATATTGAAAATAAGTGTCTTAGTCACAGACAAAGTGAATTGCTATTGTTTTTTTTTTAGTAATTTTGTTTTTGTTTTATTTTACTTCTGACTATACTACCAATCAAACACAGTATCTGCCATCATCTACTACACTGGAGTTTGCATGGCTAAGTTGTACACGAAACTTGAGAGTCTGGTGAGGGTTAGGGTTGTTCATCATTGAAACGGTGCCAAGTGTTGCAATGCCAAGTGTTGCAATGATGATGATGATGATGATGAAGTGGACAAGGAGGATGGCGCAGTAGTGGTGGTAACAATTGCAATGACAACAACAATGATGACGACGACAACAACAATGATGATGATGAAGATGATGAGGTGGACAAGAAGGAGGATGGTGGTAGTGGTGATGACAATTGCAACAATGACAACAACAATGATGATGATTATAACAGCAATAATGATGATGATAATGATGATGATGATGACGATGATGATGATGGTGATGGTGATGATGATGACACTAGAGTGGTGGTGGCAATGATAAAAAACAAAATGGTGATAATGATAAAGGTGATGATTGTGAATATTAATTATCACAATCCTATGCCTCAAAACATTGAGATTTTGCTTGAATATTTAGTGTTACAAAAGCAATATATCGATATCCTTGACATCCATGAACAAATGCATATAGTTCAACTTCGAACAAATATAGGATTTAACTCCAGAACAAACAAGCAATGACCCTTAGTACTGTCTAAACTGATACATACACACACAAGCACACACGCATACACACACACAAACACACTCACACAAACACATATACACAAATACAATTGTTCATATACACCTTACCCTCCACCCTTCTTAACCTTCTCTCTCTCAGAACTGCATTTCTCTCCATTTCTAACCATTTGTCTCTTATTTTTTCCTCTTACTGATATCTCCCTTTCTCACTCACTCTATGTTTTTCTCATTCTTCTGATGAAGGACTATCGTGCAAAATATTAAGACATTTTCTCTTTCAGTTAAAGTGTTAAGCTAATGCTCTATTTGTTAAACCTTGACTCTCCTGTATTGCCTTCTTTTATTGTTTATTGCATTTACAATCTATGTGTGAGTGTGTATTTATGCATGTTTATCTGTGTGCATTTGTGTGAGTGAATTCATATTTCCCTAACCTCTGTATGACTTCTTTCAGTGGCTATAAACAATAGCATCAGTGACAGTGTCATCTGCTAACAATCCACTGTGAAAGCATATCAGGGCTTCTTGAACATCTCTTGACATGTTGTACAATCTTTGTTAATAAAATGCTCATTTATTCATAGTTGCCTGTTTCCACTCCTCAGTATAAACTTATTTGATTTTCCTGTTGCTTGACAGATAGGGAACAAGCACAAGTTGGTCTCTGGAAAGGTATCCAGTCACAAAACACTCTACCCCAACATACTCTTAATTGATTTATGCAAGTATGGAGAACTCTTTACTCTTTCACTTGTTTCAGTCATTTGACTGCAGCCATGCTGGAGCACCGCCTTTAGTCGAGCAAATCGACCCCAGAACTTATTCTTTGTAAGCCTAGTACTTATTTTATCGGTCTCTTTTGCAGCATCGGTTGTCAATATATACATATATAAGACGGGCTTCTTTCAGTTTCTGTCTACTAAATCCACTCATAAGGCTTTGGTTGGTCCGAGGCTATAGTAGAAGACACTTGCCCAAAGTGCCACGCAGTGGGACTGAAACTGGAACCATGTGGTTGGTAAGCAAGCTACTTACCACACAACCACTCCTACGCCTACTAAGCTGAAATTAAAACAATGATGATCATCCCCTTAATGTAATAATTGTAAAATATATATAAGTATCTATAACATATGACGCAAATGTAATCTGATATAGAACTTAACACTTGGTATCAAATAGATATGTTTATTATTTCAAAAAGTTAAATTCTATTTGAGTGCAGCTGAAGTGAAGGGTCCTCTAACAACTATAGTCATGCAAATGTAATGGAAAGTTTTGGTTCTGTACTGGAGTGGGTAGAGAGCTTTGCTAATTGTGTTTCAGAATGTAGAATGCTGGAAAGAAAATGAGTCAACAGGAACTAGTTTTTTGGGGGAATTTATATATTAGGAGATGAGCCTGTGACTGTTTCTGAAGCACTAAGTAATGTTTCTCTTTTTAGATTGTGTGTGTAGGGAACTTTATCCATATGTATGCAGACATTCATACTCAATACACACACACACACACACACACACACATGTATATCATCATTATCATCATCATCATCATCATCATCATCGTTTAACGTCCGTTTTCCATGCTGGCATGGGTTGGACGGTTTGACTGGGGACTGGCAAGACAGTAGGCTGCGCCAGGCTCCAATCTAAACTGGCAAGGTTTCTACAGCTGGATGCCCTTCCTAATGCCAGTTATTCTGAGAGTGTAGCGGGTACTTTTTATGTCTCCAGTTAAATGAAGGAAAGAAAATAGAGAGTTAAGATAATAATAATTATTTATTATTAAAAAATTGGTAATCTTTATTTCTTACAGTCATTTCCATTAGTGCACAATAGATAAATTACAAATTTATGCTTTAAATTTGCATTTATATGTTATGTGCATAATTTCTTCAGAGATTAACATCTCCTCTAAGCAACTTATATATATATATATATATTTACACACACACACACACACACACACTAATATCAAACAGTGAGAATGAGTGCTCAACACTGCCTTGATAGATAAATATTCTTTATTTTGGGTTAAGAAGGCAACCAATGGTTTCCTGTGAAAGGAACTTCACAATTGTCATTTTCTGTTAAATGTTCATAGGCTTCTTTGTTGTTATATATATATATATGGTTATGGCAGATGGCACTTAGCATCCAGTTAATCAAAAGTTTCATATTCTATCTAATGATCAAGAAGGTGAAATTCAAACAACAAGAAGTGAGGTACCAGTATTATAACCATAAACCACTGTGGCACTTTTGGCATAAAGTACATGCAAGATATAACAGTCAAATCTTATTCATATCATATGTTAATATTTAAAAAAAAAAGATCAAATCTAAGTCATACTGTACCTAATAATTCCGTATCCTCAATCCCTGAAATGAAAGGGGAGATAACCACACCTGGAACACCTTTTATAATAGCTCTGCTTCATCAGGTGAAGGCACATTGCCTAGTTGTAAAGGTGCTGAACTTGTGATCACAAGACCATGGTTTCAATTCCTGAACAAGGTAGCGTGTTATGTTCTTAAGCAGAACTCTTCAATTTATGTTGCTCTGTGATCACTTCATCATCTGAGGCATGGCCTATTGTGCACTTGTACAAGCAATGTCAGTTTGATGGAGGGGGTGAGCTAATATGCAATACAAACATACAAACATTTGTTTATATATAAACAAATTACCTGTGCAGGTTGTTCAGCAAGAAATTGCACAAAAAATCCTCATCTGTCATCTATGACAGGAGAGTTCACACACACACACACACACACATCAAAAAAAAAAAAAAATTAATAAATTCGTCAAAGCTGGCCAGAGAATCAACAAAAATTACATCAACAATAACAAAAATAATAATCTCTACTCCACGCTACGTCTAGTTGAATAAGGAATTCAAACGTGTTGCTAAGCTGATAGTTTAGAAGTGAGATCAACTATTTGAAACATTGGCCACCAAAAGGACATATCATTAAGATTGCCTGGGAGATAATCTTTTGAAATGTCAATGAAATGGTGACAGGCTAGTTACATTAATGGTAATTTATATAACCAGTAGACAGTGTCTGCTAACACCACAGCCACAGCCACCCCTGCCACTATCACTATCATATCATGACCACAAATTTAAACCACAAATACCATCCTCTTCCTCTTCCTCCAGCGCCTCTTCGTCTTTATTGCCATCATCATCATCGGCATCATTATCATTGACATCGTCATCGGCAGTATCATCAGCATCATCGCAACCACCATCATCATCGTCGTCGTCATCGTCGTCGTCGTCATCGTCATCATCATCATCGTCATCATCATCATCATCATCATCATCATCACTACTGTCATTTACCACCATCATCATTATCATAATAACTACAACTACCATTGCCATTATCATCATTGTCATCATCATCATCGTCACAATTAGAATTATCATCTTCATCATCACAACCGCCATTGTTACCATCCTTATCACTGCTGAAACCACTATGACCATCATTATCGTTAACAGAACCTTAACTACCATCATCATCGTCATCATCATCATCATCATCATCACAGGGATCTTCACTAACATCCTTATTGTAGTCGTCATCGTTGTCATCATCATCAAAATTACAACAACAGGGAAAGAAATGCAATTAAATAATGGTATAAAGAAACAAAACAAAGAGAGAAATAGAAGATGGACAAACAGAAAGGAAGGAAGGAAGAAAGAAAGAAAGAAGAAAGAAAGAAAGAAAGAAAGAAAGAAAGAAAGAAAGAAAGGAAGGAAGAAATGGACAAAACAGAGAAAAACTGAAGAAATGAAAGAAGGAAAGAAAGGCAGAACGAAAAAAGTTACAATAAAAAACAATAGGTTTTAATGAATGCATAAGAGGGAGAAAGGAAGATAAAGAGTCGATGTAGAAAGAGGGAAGGAGAGTGATAGTGAGAGAAGAGAGGGAGAGCAAGAGAAGAAGAGATGTATAATAGGTAAAGGGGAATAGAAAGAAAAGGGAGAAAGATTAAGAGAAAAAGCAAGAGAATGAAAGAAAGAGTGATAGATGGAGAGAGAGAGAAAGAGAGAGAATATAAGGAGAGTATAAAGAGAGTATACTAGGAATATGATGAAAGATAGTGAGAAGTGTACAGAGAGAGAGGTCAAGGGATTGAGAAATCTAAGAGATGAAGGAAGGGGTAAGAAGGGAAAGGAAATATAAGACTGGCTGAGGAGAAAGATAGGGGTGATAGGCAGCAAGATAAGAAAAAAAAGTATAAAGTATAAAGTGAGGGGGAGAAAGAAGTTTAGGTAAATGGACTCAAAGAAATGAGAGAGAAAGGGTTAGGGAGATTTTAAGGAGGGCTTGAAATCATAGCATCACAATATCATCCTGTGATGTAGTGTTTTAATTATGGAAGGAAATTGATGACATAATCTATTCTATGCACGACATTTATATCATTTGTAAAACAACTGGCTGATAAATTATAGGGCTGAATAAAAGATGAAGTTTGTTTAAGTCACAACAGTTATTCATGAGAAATTTGAGGAATATACTTTGGAATAGAAGCTAAGCCATAATCTTTTATATAATCTTTTAATCATTTGTATTATTCCTAACTAAAGAACAAAATTGAAGTCTATTGCAGACAACATTTATAAAAAAATATCTATATTATTCTTCATGTTACAGTTGACAGGGAAATTTATTGTTTTAAATTGTGTGATATATATAATGTCGACCCAACTGGTGGTCAATGAGGAAACTAGGGATAAATGAATGGTTAGTGAGAGCTTTGCAAGTCATGTACAGGGATGCTGTCAGTAAGGTGAGGGTTGGCAACGAGTACATTGAAGAATTCCTGGTAGAATTAGGGGTCCACCAAGGTTCAGTCCTCAGACCAACTCCTATTTATCATAGGCCTCCAGGCAATAACAGAGGAATTCAAGACAGGATGCTCCTGGTAGCTCCTCTATGATGATGACCTTATTCTAATTGCTGTGTCACTATCAGAACTCGAGAAGTTTCAGCTGTGGAAGCAAGGATTAGAATCAAAGGGCCTTAGAGTCAACCTAGCTAAAACCAAAGTCCTAATAAGTAGGAAGGCAGATAAACTAAAAATCCCTTCTGGTAGATGGCCCTGCTCGATCTGTAGAAAAAGCATAGGTAGAAACTCTATAAGATGTACCCAGTGTAAGCTATGGAAGATAAGAGGTGAAGCAACATCAAAGGAAGGCTAGCTGGGAAGATAGTTTTTGTATGTGGCAGATGCTCAGGAGCAATAAACACTGAAAATGTGCAGAGATTCTGCCAGATACCAGGGAGAAAAACTAGAAGTAGTTGTTAGCTACCATTACCTAGGTGACCAAGTCAGTAGCGGGGGAGGGTGTGCTGAAAGTGTAGCTGCTAGAATAAGAATAGCCTGGGCAAAGTTCAGAGAGCTCTTATCTCTGCTGGTGACAAAGGGCCTCTTGCTGTATGATGCATGTGTACGGACAGTCATGTTCTCATGTATGTGCAAGAGGCACACTCTCTCTCTTTCTCTCTCTTTCTCTCTCTCTCTTTCTCTCTTTCTCTCTCTCTCTCTCACACACACACACACACACACCTCACAATGTCCAGTTCATTTACACATTCAAACATCTTGCACTTTCTCCCCACTTTCACTTTAAAACAAAAGTAACAGGTGATTTTCAGGACAAAAATTGTTAAAAAAAGGTATCTACTCATATGAATTGATTACTATTGTATGGGTAGTTCCAATCAAATAAGTCCAGGAGTTAGGTTAAATATATATGCATGCATAAGTACCATGAATTTCCATTCTACAAACTGGCAAACAATTCCATGAATACTTTACCGGACAAGGCTGGGCATTAAGTCTAGTATATATATATATATAAATAAGGGTGGCTTGTTTTATACATATATATATATATATATATATATATATGTATATATATATATATATATATATATATACTTATACATATGCATGTATGTATGTATGCATGTTCATATATAGATTTTCTATAGCCAGATACCATTTTTGTCATCGACCCTCACCTGTTTCTAAGAAGTTAATATTCTCCAAGACTATGACAAGAAGACATGAACATACATATGCTCATACATACATACATGTGTGTGTATGTGTGTGTGTGTGTGTGTGTGTGTGTGTGTGTGTGTGTGTGTGTGATAGGCTTCTTTCTGTTTTAGAAACTTGTTTTCCAACCACATGGTTCTGGGTTCAGTCCCACTGTGTGGCACCTTGGGCAAGTGTCTTCTAATATAGCCTTGGGCCGACAAAAGTCTTCTGAGCAGATTTGATAGACAGAGAAACTGTAAGAAGCCTATTATGTGTGTATGTGTGTATGTGTGTGTGCGTGTGTGTGTGCGTGTGTATGCATATGTGTGTATGTGCGTGTGTGCGTGTGTGCGTGTGTGTGTGTGCATATGTGTGCATGTGTGTGTGCATGTGTGCATGTCTGTGTGTGTGTGTAATGTCTGTGTTTGTCCCTTGCCACCATTTGACAACTGGCGTGGTGTGTGTGCTTACATTCCTGTAACTTAGCAGTTCATCAAAAGATTCTAATAGAATAAGTACCAGGCTTAAAAAATAAGTCCTGGGGTTGATTCATTCAACTAAAAATTCAAGGTGGTGCCCCAGCATGGTCACAGTCTAAGGACTAAAAAATAAAAGAAAAATATATGTGTATACATATATGTGTGTATGTATGTATATATATATATACACATGTGTGTATATGTATGTGTGTATGTATGCTTGTATGTATGTATCTACCTATGTGTGTGTATATGTATGTATGCACATATATAATGGGCTTCTACACAGTTTCCATGCACTAGATTTCACTCACAAGGTATTGGTCAATGTGACCAATAGCTACCAATAAAGTAGAATATACTTGGCCAGTGTGCCATACCTTGATTTTGAACTTAGAATCACATGATTGTAAATCTAGCTGCTGAACCTCCCACCACCATTGCCTCCACCCACTTATATAAACTCATACAAAATTTCAAGTGGTGGGGGTGGTGGTTCTGGTAGTGGTTGTGGTGGTGGTACTGGTAGTGGTTGTGGTGGTGGTAGTGGTGGTATACAGTGCCATAAACTGTTCATATAGAGGTAAGGTATGATCCTGTCTGTAGTCCAGCTGTCATTAACATCTACCACTGTGACCCACCAAAACCCACCACCCTCTGCAAAAAAAGAAAAAAGAAGAAATGGCAGAACAAAAACAAGGAACTGCAGAAGAAACTCATCAGAACACAAGCACAAAATAATAGAATAAACGAGAGAGATGTTACGTCAAAAAGGCTGGTGCTAAGAAGAAAGAGACTTGAGATGTGGGAAGACAAGAGAATAATGAATTGCAAACAAATGAATAAAAATTGCAGTTTAGATATAAAACTTGGAACAAACTTAAATGTAAAGCATGACATGTAAGTGGTGGTGGGGGGGCACAGATTAAACAGACATACTACAGATCTCTCTCTCTCTCTTTCTCTCTCTCTCTCCTCATTTTATATTACATTGTAACAACTTAACATCTCAAAACCAGATGTTGCAATAACCTACATTATAAATAAATAAATACATAGATACATCCACACACACACATATACATATATATATATGTATATGTGGATGTATGTATGTATATGTATGTATATATATATATATATATATATATATATATATATATATAAATACACACACACACCTCTGTATGTATGCAGGTATGAGCGTATGTAGGAATAACTACTGTAAGTCATATACATCTCGTTGAAGGTATTATGTCCATACAAACATCATACACTCACACCACACATACACACACACATTCACTCACACATAAAAATACATGTGTATATGCATTTGTCCATATCTTAGCATTCTTACACTAAGTACATATATATATACTATATATATATATATATATATATATATATATATATATATATATATATACATATATATATATATATATATATATATATACATATATAAAGATATATATATGTGTGTGTGTATATACATATATATATATATATATATATATATATATATATTATATATATAAGCATCATCATCATCTTCCATTTCTCCATTAAATAATATTTATATAGATATATTCTTCTCCAAAGTTGAGACAAATACCAACTCTTCCTCTTCCATATGGTAAGCCTTATGTTAAGCTTGAACAATTGTGCAGATCTCACCACATGAAACAATTGGTTGCCTTGTTAACCCACAAATCAAGTATATATATATATATATATATATAAGACGGTGCTCCAGTATGGCTGCAGTCCAATGACTGAAACAAATAAAAGAATTAAAGAATATATATATATATATGTGTATATATAGTAATAAGAACCATAATACTTGGTTGGAATTTATAAACATTTAAAGCATCACTACATGCATTTTTACAAATAACATGTTTCTTCAGATCACAGTCCATATTCCTGGGAAGATTACAATGTAGTCCATAGTATCTGTGGGCATTGAGTAGATCCTCTTCATGGATTTATTTCTTCAGGCGATTTAACTCTAATGAATGCTTACCAGAGGGATGTTTACACCTTTTAACTAGTGCAAACGAGTTATGTGTGTGTGTGTGTGTGTGTGTATTTGGCATTCCATTGGTGACAATGACAAGAGTCCCAGTTGATCTGACCAACGCAGTTGATCTGACCAACACAGTTGATCTGACCAACGCAGTTGATCTGACCAGCTGGCGAAGTTAACATGCAAGTGGCTGAGCACTCTACAAACACATGTAACTTGTAAAGTAGTTTTCAGAGGGATTCAGCATGACAGAGAATGTGACAAGGTTGGTCCTTTTGAAATACAGATATTACTCATTTTTGCCAGCTGAGTGATACTCATCTGGCAAAAATGATCATTGTTATTGTCTCTCCACTCTACCATTCCCTACACTTACCTCCTCCATCTGACCACCTGCATCCCATACTTTTATCCCCCTCCTACTCTTACAAACTTACTCACCCCTGGTGATTGTCCTGCCTCCATACTCTCTTCTGTTCACCTTCTTGGTCATGTTAGTATATTCTGGCACCTTGACACAACTGCATTGTGTGGCACTACTCCAGCCTTCTCAATGCGTTCATGTAAAATGTGAAGTAGCCATGAATATCCTCCACAACAAACCTGGTTCCACTCTTTCCATTTAACCTCTCCACACCTTTCATAAAGCAACCATTTTTATCTCCTCTACTCCTTCTCAAGTAAGGGGACTCTTTAGTCTCAGGAAATTACAAGGTAATCTCACATAAAATGTTCCCAGTACATTCTGTAAAGTGTCTAGCATTGGGAAGTGCATCCAGCCATAAGAACTATGCCAAAATTAAAACACTAGAGCAAAACGTAGTCTTCCAACTAAATGGATTCTGTCTAACCATCCAACACAAACCAGCATGGATGGTGGATGTAAAATGACAATGACAACAACGATAATGATGATAATGATGATGATGATGATGATGAATGTGTGTGTGCACATGTCATGTGTATGTGAGTGTGTGCTTGAAACTGATTGTTTACATGCCCATAACTTAGCAGTTTGGCAAAAAAGACTGACAGAATATGTAGTTCTGGAGTTGATTTGTTTGACTAGACCCTTTAAAGCAGTGCTCTAGCAGGGTCACAGTCCAAAGACTGAAACAAGTAAACAATCATCATCATCATCATCATTCATCATCATCATCATCATCATCATTTAACGTCCATTCTCCATGCTGGCATGGGTTGGATGGTTTGACCAGGGCTGGTAAGCTGAGGGGCTGCACGAGACTCCAGTCTGATTTAGCATGGTTTCTACAGCAGGATGCCCTTCCTAATGCCAACCACTCTGAGAGTGTACAGGGCGCTTTTGCATGCCACCAGAACAGGTGCCAGTTGCATGGCACCAGTTACAACAATGATTTCAATAAAAGATAAAAGACTATAACCAGAATATGGTTTTTGTGCATTGTAAACACTGCTTCATTGGAATGGTTCCAGAAATCACCAAAACGTGATGCACAGATTGTATTGGATCTCTCGCTATATCCATCTATGTCTCCTCCATTGCTAATCTAAATGTATTGGATAAAGAAAAATTCTATCTGACAGTAGTTCTAAGTTTGTGAGATGAGAAATTATATACATTGTTTACATTATTTACATTTGATGGATATTTGTCCTCATCTTGTTTGTTGTTAACACAACATTTTGGCTGATGTGCTCTCCAGTCTTTATTAGGTGTCCTGGGGTAATTTTGAACCTGGCTTCTCATTCCTAAGGTATTTTCCCAATGTTATTATTATTATTATTATTATTATTATTATTATTATTATTATTATTATTTATTATTATTATTATTCAGGTCACTGCCTGGAATCGAACTCAGAATCTTGGGGTTAGTAGCCCGTGAACAGTGACTTGAATAATAATAATAATAATAATAATAAAATATAATAATAATAATAATAATGATAATAATAATAATGATAATGAAATAATAATAATGATAATGATAACATCGGAAAAATACCTTAGGAATGAGAACCCAAGATCAAAATTCCCCCAGGACATCTAATGAAGGCTGGAGGTACATTCAGCTGAAAAGTTGTGTTAACATCAAACAAGATGAGGACAAATATCCATCAAATGTAAATAATGTAAAGAAAGAAATATTCGTTTCACATTTTGGCACAAGGTCAGCAATTTCAGGGGAAGGGTCTAAATCGATTAGATTGACCCTAGTACTCAACTGGTACTTAATTTATCCACCCCAAAGGAATTAAAAGTAAGGTTGACCTTGACAGAATTTGAACTCAGAATGTAAGGACAGTCAAAATGCTGCTAGGCATTTTGGCCGACGTGCTAACAACTCTGCCAGCTTGCCGCCTTAAACTGGACAAATAAATATTAATGCCAGGAAAGTGGTAGAATGGCTTCTTCTGGATTTGTATGAGTTTGGAATTTCTTTCTTTTGGCCATTCATAATAATTTGGGTGTTAGGTATGCTTGTTATAGAAAGTATATTGGAGATGTTGATAGAAGTAAATATGATTATAACAACAGTGGCTACACTGGTGGTGGTGTTGATGGTGTTGGTGGTGGTGTTGATAGTGTTGGTGCTGGTGGTGATGGTGAAGGTGGCGGCGGCAGCGGCGGTGTAAAGGATGGTGATGTTTACAATGAAAAAGTCAGTAGTGATGTCTTTGATAGAGTAAATGATGATGATGATGAGGATGAGGATGTGGATGATGATGATGATGATGATGATGATGAGGAGGAGGAGGAGGAGGAGGAGGAATAGGGCAGAAGAAGGGGAAGAGAGAAGAAGGAGCAAGGAGGAGGAGGGATTTAGGAGGATGGCAGGATGGGAAACCGGGTATGAGGGGGAGATAGGGAAGGGAAGAGAAGAAGGAAGAGAGGAGGGAGGAGGGGAAGGGAGTGTTTTGGTGGTGGTTGCATGGGTCATGGTGAAGGGAAGGGAAGGAAAGAAGAGGAAAAGATGGTAAAAACTGCCCAACGTTGCGTGACCTGCTAGAAATAGCAGTCAGTTCTCTGGCAATATCACATCCACGGGATGAGGATATTGCTAATGATGCTACTATTGATAACAATGATAGATCTGGGGTGATGATGATGTTGTTTATGTACTAACAGCCAAAAATTAGACAGATTTAAAGTAAATAACACCAATAAGTTCCCAGTTCATCCCCTCCACCTCCTTCCTCATTGGCCATATTAAAATGAAAATAGATGACCATCTAGCTGCATATCAGGTGTGCAAGTGAGTTACTGCTGTTGTTACCTGCTGACAGATTGGTGCTGCCAGTTGGCTGAGGGATGGGCGACTGGTTGAAAACAGCAGTTTTGATATAAGCAAACTGTTTACCTTGTATATTTATTTGGTAGTACCAGCTGCTGGCATTGAGAGGGAGATAGGGAAAGAAAGAGAGAGAGAGAGAGAAAGAAAAAGAGGGAGAGAGTGAGATACTAAGGGAGTGTATAAAGTGATTAACTGAGAACAGAAGCAGACTGCAAAAAAAACTGCCCAGGAAGAAAAAGCATTTTGTGTATAAATTTACTTGAAGAAAATGTGGAAGATTTTTTTCAGGTAAGACAGTGATTATTATTCTATGAATGTATCTTAGAAAGAAATGTAATACTCGTTAGTTATTGCATCTTCTTCTTTACTTCCTATGAAACCAGTGTCATGATGATAATAGTGTTGGTGATGATGATGACGATGATGATGATGGTGTTGGTGATGATGATGATGATGATGATGATGATGATGATGATGATGATGATGGTGTTGGTGATGGTGATTTGATTCATTTGTGAAAGTATAATTGAAGGTTTGTTTCCTCCACAGCCACCTTTTTTGTGTTATATCAACTTGTTGAGGCCAATTTACCACCAACAGGCTTCATCCACAGCAGGAATTGAACACAGTTCTCTAAATTAAACAAAACAGAACATCTGTCAATTCTAAAGTGGTGTCACTGCTTACAACAACAACTTCTTTCTACTCTATGGAATCCATTTACCATTTAATGAACTGAACTGTTTATGAATTGAGTGTGTTGGTCATGGACACATTGTAGTGATAACAACAAATGTACAAACCACCAATTCCTCAATAGCTTTGCTCAATCTTCTCCATTCTCAGATGAATTGACCAAAGTATGAAGTTAATGTGAGTTTCTGATTGATTGAAATTGTTACTGCTAGCAAGATGACATTCTCCATTTTCTCTTTCTTTTCCATTTTTCTATTGTATTCATTTCTCTTTGAAAAATATAGTGCCTCTGGCCTTTTCCTTGTAGAACTTAACCTACTTTAACATATCGGTTCAAATACAACGATTGTAAATTGAAATATATTTACATTGTTCTTTTTTTTTTACTATATTTCTGTTAAACTACAACCAATGTTTCACTTAATTTTAAAAATAATGAAGAATTTCTGAAGTGACTGTCGTTTTACTAGTCTTTAGAAGATAGATTTGCTTGAAATTTTGCTGGAAGATTTTAATGTAGAATATTTTTCAAAATAGAAAGTTTTTATCACAGAAGAACGGGTAATCTTAGATAGGCTGGTATCAAGTGTTAGGCTTTGTCCACTTTATATATAAACAGGTATGAAGTATCTATCTATCTATCTATCTATCTATCTATCTATCTATCTATCTATCTATATATATATATATATATATATATACCTATCTGGTGATCTAGCTAGCTGTCTAGCTATATATATATATATATATATATATATATATATATATATATATATATATATATATATATATAATATATATATATATATGTATGTATGTATGTATTGTATGTATGTATGTATGTATGTATGTATGTATGTATGTATGTATGTATGCATGTATGTATGTATGCATATATGTATGTATGTATGTACAAACACATACAAACTATATGCATCATACACGCATACAAACAGACAGACAGACAGAGATATATACATACCATCATATTTACATGCATATCAATGTAAAAGATATTACATCAACCAGAGAGCATGCTAATCCATTATATACATACATACACACATACATACTTACATACTTGCATGTATACATACATGTACAGACATGCGAACGTACATATATACATATGTATCCATATAATGCAGTCATTCATGCATAAGTGCATACATACCCATCTGGAGCAAAGTATGGTTGAACTTGAGGTCATGGGGAGAGAATGCAAATAATCCTTAATTCATATGTTACAAATGATCACAATATCTGGGACTATAAAAATCTGTGAAACCTTTTTAAGATTTAAAGGTTGATGGTTAAAACAAGATACTTTCCTTCATAACCTTGCTACATCATAACTGGATTGTCAAAATTTACTCTAAAACTAAAAGAGAAAGAGAATAGTATACAGAGGATAGGTGTAGGAGTGGCTATGTGGTAAGTAGCTTGCTTACGAACCACATGGTTCCAGGTTCAGTCCCACTGTGTGGCACCTTGGGCAAGTGTCTTCTACTATAGCCTCAGGCCGACCAGAGCCTTGTGAGTGGATTTGGTAGATGGAAACTGAAAGAAGTCATCGTATATATATATATGTATATATGCATGTGTGTGTGTGTGTGTGTGTGTATGTTTGTGAGTCTGTGTTTGTCCCCACCCCCAACATCACTTGACAAACGATGCTGGTGTGTTTACATGCCCGTAATCTAGCGGATCGGCAAAAGAGACCGATAGAATAAGTACTAGGCTTACAAAGAATAAGTCCTGGGATTGATTTGCTCGACTAAAGGTGGTGCTCCAGTATGGCCACAGTCACATGACTGAAACAAGTAAAAGAGTAAAAGAGAGAGTAAAGAGTATGTACCTATCGAAAGGATAACCCCGAGGACAAAGAAATAAGAATCCACAGTGTGGTGGAAGCCATAGCCACTCATGATAAAAAGGAGTGCTGGTGGAATATCCCAGTGGAAACCTGAATAAAATGTAAACACAATAGACCTGATATAATGATTTGGGATAGAGAAGAGAAACTGTGCAGTTGTGGAAATCAGCTGCACAGCGGATGTTAACATAAAGCTGAAGATCAGTGAAAAAGAGAACACCTACGCTGAACTATTGAGAAATCTGCAGTTACTCTATCCAGATTACAAGTTTTTGGGACACTGCAAAACCAGAAAGGAGAAAGCTGATTCTAAGACTACAGATCCAAGCCGTCACTGGAACTGTAAAAATCTGTAAAACTTACCAGAAGTTTACCATTTAAGAATATGTAAGCATGTCTAGTTATGCAAGTATATACATGTGAAGACATGCATAAAACAAAACATACAAATCTACACATATACATACATACATACATACATACATACATACATACATACATACATACATACAAAAATGCCCTGTTGATATTGTTGAAAATCCAATGAAGGAGCCTTGGCTCTAGATTAGAAACTGACTTTCCCTATTGGCAAGAAATCTTGAAGTAAAACAGAAA
The DNA here is from genome assembly GCF_006345805.1 of Octopus sinensis. Classification (NCBI taxonomy): domain Eukaryota; kingdom Metazoa; phylum Mollusca; class Cephalopoda; order Octopoda; family Octopodidae; genus Octopus; species Octopus sinensis. The sequence goes on from NC_043003.1 coordinate 94,677,383, forward strand.
AATGACATACATACATACATACATACATACATACATACATACATACATACATACATACATACATGCATACATACATACATATATACATTTTTTCACACAAGGACTTGTCAAAAACTGAAACAAACTACACATGTTGATTGTTTGCTGTCAGTACCCTGTATCCTTCAAAAGTTCTTTGCTTCCCAAAATTCACCAGCATTACTCCCGATGTACCTATGCACCCTTTCTTCATTGTGGGTCTTTTCCTGTTCACTTTTTTGTTTCCTTGTGTTTTATTCCATGTACTGGGCCTACACCTCTGGCTTTCATTGTGTTGTGTCTGTATTAGAAACAATTATTATGACAGGCAGTTTTTATACGCCGGGTGGCCATGGCGAAAGAGGTTGTATGGGGGGACAAAATTAAAGGGGCTGAAGACAAACACTTTCCTCTTTTGCTAATCCCTCTTGAAGTGGAAAATAAGGGTGGAGAGTGCAGTGTTGCCTTCCAGCCATTTCATTGGAAGGTTGATCACAGTAGCAAGCATGGTGTGAGTGAATGGGCCTGCCCTGGGCATATGCCTGTCAATTGGAGATAAGGAACTGAAAAAATGCTCCTACCCCAGAAGTCAGTGTATCCATTGTTTTATGGAGTTTTTCCATGAGCATCCCTTGAACATCTCCTCTCTATTGAGAGTTACACTTTGTTAGAATTCTGTACTTTTTTTTCCTTCTTTGTTAAACCTGTTTAGATACAAAATCCTCACAATAATCACATGTACACTACACACACATGCATTCAGAATATTGTCCTATGCCATCCATAATGTTTTTTCTTGATGTAAATCCTTTGTGGTCAATAAAGAAATCATTATTATTATTATTATTATTATTATTATTATTATTATTATTATTATTATTATTATAAGTGCATATTTATTACATATACTTCTAGTATATATATATATTATATATATATAATATATATAATAAATAAACCATACGCATACATATACATACATATATGTACGTACCTACCTCTACATGTATATATTCACGCATATATGAGTACAGGACACCAAAAAAACGTCGAACACAATGAGAAACGAAAACATAGACACAAACCCAAGGAACTGGACATTTTTCTTAAACAACAAAAAAAATAGAGTACAGGACATATATATATATATATATATATATATATATATATATAATATATACACACACACATACACACATTTGCTCTCTTTAAGATACCACGTTCACACTAACATGTGCCTGTGTGCCTGTGTATATGTATATAGACATACACACATATATATATATTATACATATAAACATACACATAATATACTTGCATACATATAATTACAATGAAATTAATATGCACATTCAGTATCCCTTGAAACTGCCTCATAAATATCCGTTATAAATGGCCATTAGATATCTTTTATGCAGTGTAGGATTTATCACATGTTATGCACTGCATACAAAATAGTCAAATCCCTTACTTTTAAAATATTTTAGCTTTCTTATGTTTGGAAAAGCAAACAAGAAATATGATATTTTCTTTTGCCGATCCATATAATATCTACATTTGTTATATTCATATACCTCGTGATTTTTGATGTGATGGGAGGCCAGAAATGGAAGTATTGGTAATATGTTAGAGTCTGAGCTAAAGTGTGAGTGGTTTGCATTGGTTTGTTTTCTATCACAAAGTAATTCGATTCTCTCTGGCTCAGTACACTTAGTCTAAAACATAAATCACATAGCATATTTACATTTATACTTCATACTCAGTTAGCAGCAAGAGTAGCTGAGTTTTGAAATGTTCCTCATGATCATCTTCTTTATAACCCTTCAGTTTTAGTATATATATTTCTTTCCTGCCCACAAGGGGCTAAACATAGATGGGACAAACAAGGACAGACAAAGGGATTAAGTCGATTACATCGACCCCAGTGCGGAACTGGTACTTTATTTATCGACCCCGAAAGGATGAAAGACAAAGTAGACCTCGGCAGAATTTGAACTCAGAACATAACAACAAACGAAATACTGCAAAGCATTTCGCCCGGCGTGCTAACGTTTCTGCCAGCTCGCAGTATATATGTTGCCAAAGTAACTACATAACTGGTCTCTGATCATCAGAGCTGGTTGGTCTCATAACTCCATCACTCAGGCAATCCTGACCCATCCATCTCTCACCCAGCTCTCATCACTCTTGTTGTATCCAGCCCAGTTTTCCCTGCATTACCCACTTTGTCCAATCCTTCATCCTTACAAGATTGTCTCTCAGGAATCTCCACCTAGCTCATGTCATTTCTGTAGGTGTTGACCTATGATAATTTAAATGGAACATCAACAGTATCACTCTTCCTAATATCAAAGAACCTGCAAGTGCCATGGTTTTCTATCTTCCTCCAGATTCTGTTTATTCTTTTATTTGTTTAATCTTATACGTGTTTCAGTCATTTGACTGTGGCCATGCTGGAACACCACCTTGAAGGGTTTTAGTCGAACAAATCAACCCCAGGACATTTTTTTTTTAAGCCTTGTACTTATCCTATCAGTCTATTTTGCTGAACTGCTAAGTTATAGGGATGTAAACACACCAACACCGGTTGTCAAGTGGTGATGGAGGACAAACACAGACACAAAGACATAAACACATAGACATATATATATATATATATATATACATATGACAGGCTTCTTTCAGTTTCTGTCTATCAAATCCACTCACAAGGCTTTGGTTGGCCTGAGGCTATAGTAGAAGACACTTGCCCAAGGTGTCATGCAGTAGGACTGAACCCAAAATCTTGTGGTTGAGAAGCAAGCTCCTTACCACACAGCCTTGCCTACACCTATAACCACAACTAATGCACCTCAGGTACGGGCATGGTTATATGTTAAGGAAGCTTTCTTTGCAACCTCATGATTTCAGATTCAATTCCATCCTGTAGCACCTTGGGCAAGTGTTTTCATTTTTATAGCCCCGGAATAACCAATGCCTTGTGAGTAAATTTGGTAAACAAAAACTGAGCAGAAGCTCATTGTGTGTGATTATCTTTGTCCTATTGCCACGTCATAACTGGTGTTAGTTTGTTTATGTCCTTGTAATTTAGTGGTTCAGCAGGAGACCTGATTTGTTCAGCTAAAGCCTTCAAGCAGGTACCCCAAAAATGCCACACTATCCAATAACCAAAACAACGAAAATGTAAAAGATGGTAGAAAAAAGAAAACATTCCATGATTGCTATAGAATTTTAATTAATTTTTTTTATAAGTTACATACTTCTTTGACAGACAAGTATTTTGTCTGACATTTTAATGATTCTGTCAGCATAGCGCTTTCAGAATATAAATTAACCATTAGTAAATCTGCAATGATTATAAATCAATATCTGTATAATGAGGTCATCTTCACCTTTCATCTCTTGAGGGTCAATAAAAGAAAGTACCAGTGAAGTAATGGGATTGGTGTAATCAACTTGTCCCGTCCCCTCAAAATTAAACCCTGCAATAGTCTGACATCCCATTCAAGGGGAAATTTGTGATCACAATTATATACCATGGAAAGTGGGTAACCAGCATTAATAGAGTCTTAGAGTTTTAGGGAAAAAATATTACATTAAATATAGGCACAGGATGGCTAAGTGGTAAGAAGCTTGCTTCCCAACCACATGGTTTGGGCTCAGTCCCACCATGTAAGCACCCTGAGAGAAAAGTTGGACATAAGAAGCATCAGATGAGGTGTGCAAGTGAGACGACTGCACTGGTATGGTCATGTGTTACAAATGGATGAGGACAGCTGAGTGAGGAAGTGCTACTCCCTAACTGTGGAAGGAACCTGTAGAAGAGGTAGACCCAGAAAGACATGGGATGTGGTGGTGAAGCATAACTTCAAACATTGGGCCTCAAAGAGGCAATGACAGGAGACCAAGACCTCTGGAGATATCCTGTGATTGAGAAAACTTGGAAACTAAAGTAAGATTGCAGCCAATTAAGAATACCCCCAAATGCTCAGGTGATATGATATGCATGAGAAGACCTGTTGAGTCAAGTAAAACCAATATCGTAGCTGTGGCCAGTGCCTCCTATCTGGCTCCCATGCTGGTGGCACATAAAAAGCAGCATCTGAACGGGGTCGATGCCAGGTCCACATGCTTCCTAACCACATGGTTCCAGGTTCAATCCCACTGCGTGGCACCTTGGGCAAGTGTCTTCTACTGTAGCCTCACACTGACCAAATCTTTATGACTTGATTTGGTAAATGGAAACTGTAAGAAGCCCATCATGTATATGTGTGTGTGTGTTTCCATCTGGGAGTGTGTGTGTATTTGTGTCTGTATTTCTCCCCCACCACTGCAGTGACAACTGGTGTTTTTGTGTCTACATCCCTGTAACTTAGCGGTTCAATCAAAGAGGCCAATAGAACAAGTACCATACTTTACAAAAAGGAAAAAAATAGGTAAAAGAAAAATTTCTTCAAGGTGATGCTCCAGCATGGCCCCAGTCTAATGTCTGAAACAAGTTAGAGGTAGAATGGTAAAAGATATATTTCTTTGAACATGAACTTCACAACTGAACAATATTTTGTTTTACTTTTTGATTTCTTCTTATCGCTAGTATAGCTGAAATATTGTAGGAGACAGCTCAAATCAACAACATAACCTTTTCTTTTTATTTTATTAACTTTAACACTTTGTGTGTGTGTGTGTGTGTGTGTGTGTGTGTGCGTGCGTGCATATACAACTGTTTGACGAAAATGCTTGTAAACAATTATACAGAAGTGCAACTGTGTATACATATATATATATATATGTATATATATATATGTATATATATATATATATATATATATATATATACGCATAAAACGCAAGCACATATACAAACATATAGATGCACATACAATTACATGTGTTTATGTAGATAGATAGATAGATAGATAGATAGATAGATAGATAGATAGATAGATAGATAGATAGATAGATAAATAGATAGATAGATAGATAGAAAGAGAGAAAGAGAGAGAGAGAGAGAGAGAGAGATAGGTAGGTAGGTAGGTAGACAGACAAACAGTTAGATTGATCGATAGATAGACAGACAGACAGGCCAACAGATTGATCGATAGATAGATTGATCGACAGACAGATAAGTAGATAGATAGATAGAGAGAGAGAGAGAGAGAGAGAGAGAGAGTGCAGGGAGAAAGAGAAAGTGGGGAAAAAGAGAAAAATAGGAAGAAGAGAGAGAGAGAGAAAAGGGGAGAGAGAAATAAACAGATAGATATGCACATATAAATTTATAGTTAATTTAAAGAAAGGAAACCAATTTATTCTCAATTAATCAATGCTGCAGGCGTATTCAAGATTAATGATGTAAACGTGACAATCTTTGCATCCCCACCCTCACCCCCGCCTCCAGTTCAACAATTTGTGAGCCATGGCATCTTAGTTGGAAAACATTGATATATAGGTTTGCCTTGACATATCACAAGAAGTGCTTTTGTGAAGGACAAACGGACAAGGGACAAGGAGACCGAAATCACAGAAACATGTTTGCATGTGTGTGTGTGTGTGTGTGTCTGTGTATGTATGCATGCATGCACATACATGTATAATACATATTCAAGTATACACGTACACATACAAACACGCACACACATGCAATTTACGCATGTAGATTTGTCTTGATAAATCGGAAAAATTACAAGAACTATTTTAATGGCAAGCAAGAGTAGTGGACAGAAAGATTAAAATCACTGTACGTCATATATTTGCTATGTGTGTGTGTGTGAGAGAGATACATGTAAAATACATATATTTATATATGTACATACATACACATGTATGTGTGTGTCTGTAAGTCATTATCCAGCTTTATTTCAAGATTTCTTGCTAATAGAGAAAGCGCTAATTTCCAACCTAGATCCAAGGCTCTTTCATTGGAATGTCAACAAAATCAATAGGGTGTTTTGTATGTATGTATGTATGTATGTATGCATGTATGTATGTATGTATGTATGTATGTATGTATGTATGTATGTATGTATGTATGTATGTATGTATGTATGTATGTATGCATGCATGCATGCATGTATGTGTGTGTGTGTGTGTATGTATACATTCAGATTTGTATATTTTGCTTTATGTATGTATTCTCATGCATATAACTGCTCATGTCTCTTCTATTTTTATAAATCTTCTCCTGAGGAGGGAGCCAGTTTCCAACAAAGATACAAGGCTCCATCTTTAAGATGTAGTTACTACAGACAAATGAACATTTAGAACTTGAGAAAAGTCTTGCATAATTTTACTATTCCATTCACAGATTGCAGTTATAATGTACGAATTAGCTGGTCGGTTTCTCCTTCTGAAAATCTCAGTTTATTCAGATTCTCCTTTAAGCATTTACTAACAAAACCTAGAGCTCCAATTATTATTGGTATATATATGAATTCATAGTCAAGATATAGAAGCGGAAAGTTTTGAAACAGTTGTCTATGGATATCCCCTTTTCCTTTTTGTTTTTTTGAAAGAGATATTCATATCTGCAGAGCAGCTGACCTCTATGATGGCACATACCTTTGCTCCTCTGTCCCAAACAACAATATCTGGCCTGTTATGTTTACATTTGACAGAAGTTTTGATGGGAATATTTCACCAATATTCCTTGAGTTGGTGTTTATGAATGCATTCCATAACAGAGGGATTTTCTAAGTTTATTTCAGGACAATCATTTTTGCGGATGGCATTGTAACTTGTTTTGGCAACAAAATCATGCCACATTGGGAGGTATTGTAAAGACTGTGCAATGTGAGATGAAGGGAATGGCATCCTTAGTACCACATCACACAGCCAATACAATAAATATATATTGAATAATATATATAAGTGACAGAGGGTAAAAGAGAGACACAACCGAGTAGAATGTTTAAGAGAAGCTTTATTGATACGTTAATATGTGTGTCTGTGTGTGCGTCATATATACAGAATAATAGACCTGGCCATCATGAGAACAAGATATATGCATGTGTAAAGGCGGCAAGCTGGCAGAAACGTTAGCACGCCGGGCAAAATGCGTAGCTGTATTTCGTCTGCCTTTACATTCTGAGTTCAAATTCCGCTGAGGTCGGCTTTGCCTTTCATCCTTTCAGGGTCGATTAAATAAGTACCAGTTACGCACTGGGGTCGATATAATTTACTTAATTCGTTTGTCTGTCCTTGTTTGTCCTCTCTGTGTTTAGCCCCTTGTGGGTAGTAAAGAAATAGATATATGTGTGTGTAAGAAAAGATGTATGCACGTGTCAAGACAGTGAAAGAATCTATAAAGAGAAGTGAAAAGATTGTTCATAGACACAAGATCATTAATACCAGTTCATAGTTCAGGAGTGGCTGTGTGGTAAGTAGCTTGTCTACCAACCACATGGTTCCGGGTTCAGTCCCACTTCATGGCACCTTGGGCAAGTGTCTTCTACTATAGCCTCGGGCCAACCAAAGCCTTGTGAGTGGATTTGGTAGACGGAAACTGAAAGAAGCCCATCGTATATATGTGTATATATATATATATATGCGTGTGTGTGTTTGTGTATCTGTGTTTGTCCCCCTAGCATTGCTTGACAACCGATGCTGGTGTGTTTATGTCCCCATTACTTAGCGGTTCAGCAAAAGAGACCGATAGAATAAGTACTGGGCTTACAAAAGAATAAGGACCGGGGTCGAGTTGCTCGATTAAAGGCGGTGCTCCAGCATAGCCACAGTCAAATGACTGAAACAAGTAAAAGAGTAAAAGAGTAAAGAGTAGTTGAAATATTATATCAAGAAGATGCTGAGCCGGTGGAGGTACATGTATGTGAAGTTGTGGCTGTGATACTGCTGCCTGGATCACTTGGTACAGGAGTTCTTACAGGCTGTACATTTGCTGTTGATCCATGGTGAAGTAATTCACGAACAGTGAAGTATTGGAACCTGGGAAAGTTGCTTGTTGAGTTGTGTACATAGAGAGATGATGTCGACAACGTTAAAAAGATGATAGTGGTGACGAAGACGGAGGTTGCCGTATTGATGCTGGATGAAGTTGGTAAGTCTCAACGTGGCTGCTGTGATATTGTCGCTCGAACTGGCTGTGTCATCTGTGGTCAGTGGCTAGACCTAAAGAGGTCTGGAACCAAAGATGTATAATGAGGAAAATGATGAGTTTTTATAGGGAGCAGTAGGCTCAAAAGAGTTCGAAAAAGGTTGTTCACATGATGCTATCTAAAGCCTCTGACTGACTATCCACAGTCAGTTGGTGCAACAGAGTAGGAGACATACTGTGCCAATACCAACCAATCGGGGTAGTAGAAACAATGGGATACAAACAGTGGCCAAAGGCCAGTTGGTCCCTGTTACATTCAAAAGCACATATATACAGAATCTGTGCTACAGTAGTACCGTGACAACATTTTAGGACAGCTCTAATCACATGTATGATGTTTGTATGTATTGTGTATTATCACTATCATCATCATCATCATCATCATTTTACACTCATGATTTTTCTATGTTGGTGTTGAATGGGTTTATCTCACAGAATCCCATCACTACAATGGTTCACGTTATCTACAGCAGTGGTTCCCAACTCTTTTTAGCCCAGGGACCATTTTTTACTTGAAAAACTTTCTGGGGACCACCTCTACTTTTACTTTATGCTGTTCTATTTTCACACTAAGACACTTAATGAAAAGGCAAAATAGTCTATTTACACTTTTAAAATTTATTTTAGCAAACCAAAGACAAAATTTTAAATTTATTTTAGTAAATAAAGATAAACACAGCATATTGAAATCATTTTTCATAAAGTCGTTCATTTTTAGTCCATTCAGCTAGTGACTAGCTGGATATTGGTGTTTCTCACACAAGATATCATAATCAATTTTAATGAACTCATTTAGTCTTAGTCTGATAGTTCCTCTGTAGTTGACATCTAATTTATTTCTTTTCTACTTAAAAAATCTACAACAGCTGAAAATGCAGATTCCACCATCCATGTGGTAGGGAAAGAAGTGATGCTTGCTTCTACATGTTGAAAAGTATTTGGGTGTGATTCCTTCTTTTTCAAATCTTCTTCTCAGTTTCATATTCTCTCTCAAATCCAACTACTTTTCAACCAACTCAAAATTATCATCTCCTGGCTCATAATTTTCTATGTCTACAAACCAGAGTGGATAATCTATCTCTAATAAATCATTGTATCTTCTCTCAAAGTCTACATGAAGACCTTCAAGATGGGTAATGCATGCAGCAATGCATTCCAATGTAGGGACAGTGGTGTTAAAATTTTGAAATGATGCCAAATATCTTTTTTCAAACTGTTTTTTTCTAAAATATTAATTTCCCCATATACCCTTTTATCTTATGAGAACAGGTGACCAATTCTGATTTTCTACCTTGCAGCTCTAAGTTAAGCAGATTCATTGTTTAAAAATATCACTCAAGTAGATTATTTTTGATTTAAACTCATAAAGTCTTTCCAAAATGTTCTTAACTGTATCAGCTTGCTTCTTGGAGTTGTAATGAGTCATCTGACTCTTGAACATGAAAAAGTTGATTAATAGTTCCCACAAATTCATTAGTCTTTCAAGGCTCAAGCCTTTTGACAACCATCTAACTTCTGTGTGAAGCAATAGGGTTTTAAAATCTTCATATTCACAGAATTGCATAAAAAATCTATTATTCACTGAGTTTGATCTGACAAAGTTAATTGCATGTATGGCAGTGTGGAGTGCTTCTTCTGTGTGTCCTCCAATATTCTTAGCAACCAAATGCTGTCTGTAGATAATGCAATGTATATAAAAAATGTGAAGAGCAACTGATTTCATTCTAGAAACAAAGCCTCTCACTTTTCCAATCATGGCTGCAGCTCCATCTGATGCAATGTTGATCAAATTAGTCAATGGAATATTTTTATCATTAAAATACTGCATTACTTCTTTGAATATATCTTCTCCAGTAGTAGTTTCTGACAAACTTTTAATGAATAACATTTCTTCCCTTATATCATCTTCATGGATGAATCTGACATAGACCAGAAGAATAGCTTGGTTATGAATTGTGCTATCATGAACCTGGATAGAAAAATTTGTCTTTTGGAGAATTTCTCAGCAAAATTAGACATTTCATCCTGTCTTCTTGTAATTGTGCTATTTGAAAGTGGAATTGTATTCAGAGGAGATGCAGCATCTTTTCCCAGAACCTCATTTGCTCAAGCTATCATAGCAGGCTTGACAAGTTTCTCACCATAAATCTGAGGTGCAATAAATTCAGAAACCAAATAACTTGGTTTGAGTATCTTTGCTTTTTCAGTATTTATCTTCTTTATAAAGTCAGGTAGTTTGATTAGCTCTATTTTCTTTTTATTCTCAAAATATTCCCTAGCTTTACCAACAGATGATGGATGCCTTAATTTCTGGTGCTGCTTCATGGAATGGAATGATTTGTCATGATGGCATCACATTCAAGACACATAGGTTTTGAGTCTACAGATACAAAACTAAACATGATAAAATCTTCTTTGTAGTTCTTCAGTTTTTGCCTTTTTAGAAGTTGGTTCAGACGTTATTACAACTGATCTTTAAAAAAATAAAAATAATAAATACTTTATTCTATAAATTAAACGTATCAAATTTATTATTAAACTATATTGTGTAGTGATCTATAAAAAATATCAAATTTATTATGTAACTATTGTGATTGTAAAATTTAAATTATGTAATTCTTAATTGTAATATATTATTGATTATATATTATACATTATTGATTCTTATGGAATAATTATTGAATTTTGTTTTCTTGTTATTATTATTCTGTCTTCATATAAATTATTATTATTAACTTACAGTGTCTTTATTATTGACCAATATTGTGTAGATCTGAAACGGCTTCAATTTTTTTATGGCTACGAATTCTCTAGGGACCTCTAGAAAGTCTCTGGGGACCACCGGTGGGACCCAGAGACCATGTTGGGAATCACTGATCTACAGCATACCTGCAGGAAAAATCTTAATAAATTTGTCATTACGCATTTCATAAGATGTAACCTGGATGTTTAATATGTCAGCAGTTCTAGCTATGTTGTTTGAAGCAAAACAAAAGAGTCCTCTTTTACTTGCACCAGTTCTTTTTGGAGTTACTACTCTCTGAGGTAGATTGCTCAAAATGTGGCTTTGAAAGTCCATGTTTCATTTATGACCCATTTTCGGTCTGGATTCTATCACTGGAGACACTTCTTGTAACCATTGGCTTTACAGTGTGTACCCAGCCCTTTTTTGTTGTGCTACCAGTAAGACGCATGTGCGTTGTGCGTGTGTGTATGTGCATATGTGTATGTGCATGTGTGTGTGTATGTGTGTGTGTGTGCAAGCAAGGTTGGAACTTTAGCTGTTTCCTGCATAATATATATATGTAATACCATAATACTGTCACCATGTGGATTGCTTTCCTCATTCATAGGCCATTGGTATGAGGAATCATAGCTTGTTACTTTAAGGCTTTTAATTTAGATGGTAGAATTTGAGATGTTACTTTGGTGTTGTGGCTAGCACTTCTGTATGGTTTATAGCAAATGCAAAGATCATTTCTCATGTGTGATGTAAAAAATTTTTCTATCTCCTCTATCTCTCTCAATATATATTCGAGCTGCAGAAGTTGCTGTGTGATAAGAAGCTTGCTTCCCAACCACATGGTTCCAGGTTTAGTGCTACTGCATGCCACCTTGGGAAAGTGTCTTCTACTATAGCCTCGGGCTGGCAAGCTGGAGAGCTGTACCAGGTTCCAGGTTGATTTGACTCAGTTTCTACTGTTAGATGTGCTTCCTATAACTGATCACCTTACAGAGTGTTCTGGGTGCTTATTTACAAAGCACCAGCATGGCACTATGTACAGGACTGGCACGGGTACTTTTTAGGTAGATAGATAGATAGATAGATAGATAGATAGATAGGTAGATAGATAGAAAGACAGACAGACAGGTAGGTAGGTAGGTAGGGAGGGTAGGTATGTTGGTAATAGATAGATAGATAGATAAATAGATAGATAGATAGATAGATAGATAAATAGATAGATAGATAGATAGATAGATAGATAGATAGATAGATAGATAGATAGATAGATTAGATAGATAGATAAATAGATAGATAGATAGCCTGACAGACAGGCATACAGACAGATAAATATAAATATATATATGTACATATACACATAATATATTATATATATGTGTGTGTAAATATACACACACACTTTTGTATCTGTGTCTGTGTGAATCGCATACATATGTTTATATGGGTGTGTTTGACTCAATGTGTTTTCACAGGAACACTGTTGCGCAGTGACAACACTGTTTATGCAAAGCATAAACAATGTCACCGCTGTGTTCAGCAGATCTCCTTACAGAAAAATGGAATAAATTAATTTAACTGAAATCAAATGAAAGATGGTCTCACGGAGAGCTTTTGGCTCTAGAATACTGCTGGAAGAAGTTTCATTCTGTCCAAGCCAGCATGGAATAAGTGGATGTAAAAATAATGCTGATGATCATGATTATGATAATCATCATGATGCTGGTGATGACAAAAATGATGTCACCTGAAGATTGTGAACAAAAATTCCAAGTATCAACTCAAGCATATACAACTTTCAATAAATATATTGATTACTTTATCTGCTGCATTGCCATTCACACCAGTATGAAAGCAGAATAGTGTTTGTGAGAGAAAGATAGGCGGAGGAAGGGAAGTGAATGAATACATCAAGATCAGTGACAAACAGAGAAATGGTAGTGAGGGAAATGGAGGACAAATGTAGTGAGAGCATCCTAGCCATCCAAAACTACCCACTTTAGTGATCTTTTGATCATGTTTGCATGAGGGTGTCAGATTTTTTTCTCGCACTGTATGTCACCAATTACTGTGGTCCTTTGTCATACATATCTGTTGTAAGGTTCAACATTTTGGTATTCATCATCATCATTATTATCATTTAACATCCGCTTTCCATGCTAGCATGGGTTGGATGATTTGACTGAGGTCTGGCGAACCAGACTCCAATCTGATCTGGCAGAGTTTCTACAGCTGGATGCCCTTCCTAACGCCAACCACTCCAAGAGTGTAGTGGGTGCTTTTATGTGCTACCAGCATGAGGGCCAGTTTGGTGGTACTGGCAACGGTCATGCCCAAATGGTGTTTTTTACATGCCACCTGCACAGGAGCCAGTTCAGTGGCACTGGCGCCGACCTCGCTCGAATGTTTCATGTGCCACCAGCACAAGTGCAAGTAAGGCAATGTGGTAACGATCACGCTTGAATGGTGTGCTTAACATGCCATCGGCATGAAGGCCAGCTTGTTGCTCTGGCAACGATCTCATTCGTATGGTACTCTTAGTGCTCCACTAGCAATGGATGCCAGTCACCGAGTTTGATTTCGACTTCGATTTCGATTGTGGTTAGCATTTCTGTACTGTCTACGAAAAATGCAATGATCATCTCTAATAGGTGATGTAATAATTTTTTTTTCCCATCTCCACCATCTCTCTCATGGTACATCTTTTATCTTTTACTAGCTCCAGTCATTGGACTGGAACCATGCTGGGGCACTGTCTTGCCTTTTTAGTCAAATGTATCAACCCCAGTACTTAATTTTTAAGTCTGGTACTTATTCTATTGGTCTCTTTTGCCAAACTGTTAAGTTACGGGGGATGCAAACACACCAACACCAGTTATCAAGTGGTGATGGATGACAAAGACATACACAAAGACACACTTACACACACACACACATACAGTGAGCTTCTTTCAGTTTCCGTCTACCAAGTCCACTTTTAAGACTTTGGTCAGCCCAAACAAGACACCAGCACAAGGTGCTTCACAACCACAACCAAACTTCTTACCACACGGTTATACTTTTATGTTTATTCAACACACACACACATGTATATATAATATCTATATACAAATGTAAAAACATAAAGTTTGGAGGTATGTAAGGTGAATATATATCTATTTAACCACGTAATTTTCATAAGATTACAGCTGTTTCACAACCTTCTTTATTTGGTACTAAGAAAGTTATAAAACAGCTGTAATCCTATGAAAGACAGATAGTTATATATATATATATATATATATATATATATAGAGAGAGAGAGAGAGAGAGAGAGAGATAGACAGATAGGTAGATAGATAGATAGATAGACAGATATGTATATATATATATATATATATATATATATATATATATATAATATATATATATATATTATATATATATATAATATGTATGTGTGTGTGTGTGAGAGAGAGAGCGAGAGAGAGAGAGCTAGATAGATGGGTAGGCAGATATACATATATATATAAATGTATGAATATATACATGCATGTATATACATATATATATATATATATATATATATATATATGCATGTGCGCACACACACGCACGCACACACACACATACATATACACACATTGGATAATTACTGTTATCTCACCAAGACTAAAAGGAAACATAATTATATCTACAATAAGGAATTTTGTGTTTAAACTAAGATTGCAAATTAATGCTTGTAACAACCTGGTTGAAGAAGATAATGTTAACTGCCTCTACATGTAAAGAGAGTCAATGCCTTGTAGATAATGAAATGTTTTGGACTGAGTGCAGAGTGAAATTGAAGCATAAACATTCCCACTCAAAAGAGTGCCATTAAGAGAAATTTAGAGCATAACTGGCAGATGTCTGACCAAATACCTAGTTGTGTTTGTGTATGTACTTTCATGTCCTGTGGGCCTGAGGGTACTGTTGCAATGTAAAAAGCACCCAGTACACTGTGTAAAAAGTGGTTGCTGTTAGGGAAGACATCCAGCCGTAGTAACCAAGCCAAAACAGACATGAGGCCCATACAGCTCTCCAGTCGACCAGCTCCTGTCAAACAGTCCAGCACATGCCAGTATGGGAAAATGGATATTAAATGATGATGATGGTGGTGGTGGTGGTGGTGGTGGTGGTGGTGGCGGTGATGATGATGATGATGATGATGATGATGTTCTAAATGTCAATCCTGGCAGAGTTGGTTTTCTCATCTATTCTGGATCAAAATAGATAATACCGTGATATATTAACTCTTTGACTGCATAATTAGATTTCATGATCATTCTTGTAATGATGTTAATTAGCTACCAAAAAAAACAGAATTAATGTTTTTCGCTCTTGCTATACGTTTTCCAGTATATCCTGTAGATATGGCTTTCATATCCACCACTAGAAGTATTTGATTCTATTCTTACACTGTTTTGGGAAATTTGTTCATGAGAAAAATATTAAAGAAATATCTGAAAAATTGTCTTGTGTAAAAGCGTCACTGGCTATGAAGTGGAGTTTTTTTAAAGCCTTTGGGCTACACAGAAACCAAAGAAAGCCTGTTGTGTGTATGTGTGTGTGTGTGCATAGATGTTTATATCCGTATGTATGTAAGTGTATGTGTCTCCTCATCTTGACATCACATGACAGTTCAAAACAAGCATGAGATGTTGTTCATTTCAAGGAAAATTTTTGCCATAGGGAAACATTAAGCTGTCTGGAAACAGGTAAGGGGTAGGGGAAGGGGCAGGAAAGGTACTGGGCCGTAGGACATCTGCCTCGACAAATTCTGTCTAACCTATGCAAGGATGGAAAAGTGAATGTAAAAACAATGGTAATGATAATGGTAACCGGGTCCTTGGTTATTTTTAGCAAAGTTTACTGTGTTATACATTTTAAAATCATTTGGTTTCCTTCTTGTCTTCTTTTTTTTTTCTTCAAGTATTAATCTGCAGATGTTCAGGCTTATCATCAATGATACCATTCTCACTAGTCTGAGAAGGCCTCCAAAATTTATGACACTGCCTGTCCTTTCTTAAATAACTTGCAAAAAAGTGCAAGATGAACTGGGTTCATCATCAACAATATCATCATCATTTAACATCAATTTTCCATGCTGGCATGAGTTAGATGATTGACAGGGGCTGGCTAGGTAGAAGCCTGCACCAGGCTTCACTGTCTGTTTTGGCAAGGTTTTTATGGCTGGACGCCCTTCCTAACATCAACCACCTTACACAGTGGATCATATAATTAATTAAAAACAGGCACTCTGTCTGTTATGACAATGAAGGTTCCTGTTGATCCAATTAGCCAAACAGCCTGTTCATGAAATTAATGTGCAACTGGCTAAGCACTCCACAGACACACTTAAGGAGATTCAGCATGACACAGAATGTGACAAGGCTGGCCCTTTGAAATACAGGTACAACTAATTTTTGACAGCTGAGTAGACTGGAGTGATATGAAATAATGCGTCTTGCTCAAGGACTTATTGTGCTACCAGGAATCAAACTCACAACCTTATGATCAGGAACTGAATACCCTAACCACTAAGCCACATGCCTCCAATTAATTAATTGTAATGAACTAATTACACATGAACATACTTGTAGTGAAACCCAACTAAAGGTTTCTGAGAAAGACTGCCCCAAATATTATCGTTGGCATCTTGATTTTGATCCAGCAGACCAGATGCTTTTTATTATAATTATAGTTCTCATAACTTCAAACTTTGGATACAAATTTGGTTACATGATTAAAAATGTTTGCTTTGCAATCATGCAGTTCTGGGTTAAAATCCACTGCAAAGCACTCTGGACAAGTGTTTTCTTTTTAAGTTATGTTTTGAGAGTGAAGTTTAGTTACCAGGAACTGTACATATGTGTGTGCGTGTGTGTGTGTGTGTGAGTGTGCATGTGCATGTGTGTGTGTGAGTATGTGTATGTACGTGTGCATGTGCATGCTTCTATGTTTGTGTGTATTGAAGAAGGATTGTGAATAAATCAGTGTGTTGTATAAAGTTACATTTATGATATTTATTTCATCTGTGTTATGCACCTCACATCAAGGCAGATTATGAAATACATGTCAGGCAACATATTAGGATCAATAAAATGAAATAATGCTTTTAAATGTGTTGCCTCAGCATGGATGCAATCCAATCACTAAAACAAGGAACAGAATGAAAGAGCAAAAGGTTTTTTTTTTCAATGAACAGAAAAACCTGTGTGCCATGTCCAATAAGTCCACCATAATCAATTCACTACAGGGAAAGTTCACTGAATGAATTTTTTGACATAAGTTTTCAACTTCAATTTTACTCTCGTTATTATTTTTTTTCAATAAAATAGTTTTTAACAGTTAATGGTGAGTATATTTTCTCAGTAAACTTTTCTTGGGATGAACTTTCCTCATGTTGAACTTTCTTTACAGTGAATCGATGGCTGTGAACTTACCTGTAATCCCTACATGTGGTACCTATATACAATCATGAGAACTGAAATTTAAACATAATGTTCAGAAACAGAGAGATGTGTTTGTAATACAAAATGAATTTATCATCATCATCATCATTTAGCGTCCGCTTTCCATGCTAGCATGGGTTGGACAGTTCAACTGGGGTCTGTGAAGCCAGAAGGCTGCATCAGGCCCAGTCTGATCTGGCAGTGTGTCTACGGCTCGATGCCCTTCCTAACGCCAACCACTCCGTGAGTGTAGTGGGTGCTTTTTACGTGCCACCCGCACAGGTGCCAGACGGAGCTGGCAAATGGCCACGGATGGATGGTGCTTTTTACGTGCCACCGAATTCAGTTCAATTAATAATTAACATCCTTTGGAGACAAAGAACTGGGAATAGCCTTAGACATTTCTCTTGCTCTTAGTATTCAATAGCAAAATGCCACCAAGAACAGTAATTGAATCTCATGGCTCATTAATTAGTAATTTATGTATTAAATATTTTCTTTTGATATATCACTGAACCTAATCGAGTTTCTCATTAATTTTTTTAATTTCTTGCTTTGGTTTACATCATTGGTTCTCGACAAGGGTCTATATGACCCCTGGGTGGGGGTCTATATAAGTCTTTTGGGTGGCAGTGGGTGGATCCACTCAGCAAAATAGTAAATTGGAGATCCACAATAGTATTTTAAGGGCCCCTGAAAATATTCTGCTTTTGATGTATGCATTGGTATGTATTGCAAGAAACAGGTAGGTTTCTTTCTCTAACATTTTACATAGTTCAACCTACTCAAGTTAATGTGTGTAAAACAAAATAGGAATTTTGAAAGAAGTTTCAATAAAACTAGTTTTTAAACATCAAATGGCTATGGGGGTCCACTAGAATAAAGTAGTAATCAAAGATCATCATCATCATCATCATCGTTTAACATCCGCTTTCCATGCTAGCATGGGTTGGACAATTTTGACTGAGAGCTGGCGAACCAGATGGCTGCACCAGGCTCCAATCTTGATTTGGCAGAGTTTCTACAGCTGGATGCCCTTCCTAACGCCAACTACTCCGAGAGTTTAGTGGGTGCTTTTTACATGCCACCGGCACGGGAGCCAGTCAGGCAGTACTGGCAACGACCTCGCTCAAATCTTTTTAAACATGCCACCAGCATAGGTGCTAGTAAGGCGAATAGACAAAAAAATGGTTGAGATCCCCTAGGTTACATTAAATTGGGATTTCTTTTCATCATCATCATTTAACATCTGCCTTTCATGTTGGTATGGGTTGGACAGTTTACTCTTAACTCTTTTACTTGTTTCAGTCATTTGACTGTGGCCATGCTGGAACACCGCCTTTAATCAAGCAACTCGACCCCGGGACTTATTCTTTTGTAAGTCCAGCACTTATTCTATCAGTTTCTTTTGCCGAACAGCTAAGTAACGGGGACATAAACACACCAGCATCGGTTGTCAAGCAATGCTAGGGGGACAAACACAGACACACAAACACACACATGCATATATATATACATATATATGACAGGCTTCTTTCAGTTTTCGTCTACCAAATCCACTCACAAGGCTTTGGTCGGCCCGAGGCTATAGTAGAAGACACTTGCCCAAGGTGCCACGCAGTGGGATTGAACCCGGAACCATGTGGTTGGTAAACAAGCTACTTACCACACAGCCACTCCTACGCCTGATGGGATTCGATGAATGAAAGGGCTGAGTCATGTCCCGATGTCTGTTTTCAGTAAGGTGAGAACTAGCATTGAGTACAGAGACATGTCCAGTAGGCAAGTCTTCTTATTCATCACAGTTGTCCAAGCCATAATAGAGGATTTAAGACTGGTTGTCTGTGCGAATGGCTCTATGTTGGCAACCTCAAAGTGCAAGGACACCTATTGACGAGAATCAAGTCCACAAATCTATCCTATTTTGGACATTCAGTGCACCACAAGTCATTGTCCAAGACTTCCTGACAGGAAGTGTGATGGCAAAGAGAGCAGGAGGCGTCAAAAATGTTTGTGGAATGATGACGTCAAGGAATGAACAGGAAACTACAGCCTGGCTGATTGTATGCATACAACATATCATTGAGGGAATTGAGAAGTCTTGAAAAATTGAGCCTTGGACACTGGTGGTGGTGGGGGGGGGCATCTGATTGATAATGTGTGTGTGCGTGCGCACGTGCATGTGCATGTGCATGTGTGCGTGTGTGTGTGTGTGTGTGTGTGTGTGTGTGTGTGTGTGTGTGTGTGACTTTGTGAGTTTGTAAATTTCTGAGCAGTATCATTGGGCAGGGGTGTTATGGTATGATGTATAGAGATGCAGAGAGGATTGTAGTTGAAATAAAAGAAAGAAAGAAAGAAAGAAAGAAAGAAAGGAAGGAAGGAAGGAAGGAAGAAAGAAAGAAAGAAAGAAAGAAAGAAAGAAAGAAAGAAAGAAAGAAAATTACCAGTAAACAGATGTATATGCAAGCAAATAGTCATAGCAAGTTGGTGAGTGACTCATTGCCAATCAGCTGACTGGTCTTCTTTTGGATGTTTCTATACATAATGGCAACACCATCCCAGATAAATAAATCTATCTGTCTATCTAGGTAGCTATCTGTTTGTCTGTCTGTCTGTCAGTCTGCCTCACACACACACACTCTCTCTCTCTCTCTCTGTATATATATATGTATATATATATATACACACAGACACACACAAATAGATATATAGGTATTTAGGCACATAGGTAGATAGGTAAATAGGTAGGTATGTTGGTATCTATCTATCTATCTATCTATCAATCTTCCAGCCTACCTACATACCTACCTGCCTACATACCTACATACTTACCTACCTACCTACCTACCTATTTCTTTACTACCCACAAGGGTCCAAACACAGAGGGGACAAACAAGGACAGACAAATGGATTAAGTCGATTACATCAACCCCAGTGCGTAACTGGTACTTAATTTATCGACTCCGAAAGGATGAAAGGCAAAGTCGACCTCGGCAGAATTTGAACTCAGAACGTAACAGCAGACGAAATACCGGTAAGCATTTCGCCCGGAGTGCTAACGTTTCTGCTAGCTCGCCGCCTTTCCTACCTACCTACCCACCTATATATATATTTATATATATTGATTTCCAGTTTTGACACAGAGCCATTTCAGGGGTTGAGTAAGTTGATAACACCAACCTCAGTGCTCAATTGGTAGGTATTTATTTTATTGACTCCAAAAGAATGAAAGGTAAAGTCAGCCCCAGCACTCAGCAGCATTTGAGCTCAAAAAGATAAAGTCGAATGAAAAGCCAGAAATGCCACTACGTATCTCACATGGCATGCTAACGATTCTACTAGCTCACCTTTATACATATAGGTGTAGGCGTAGCTGTGTGGTGGCAAATTTAATGAAATAAAGAAGCTTGCTTACCAACCAAATGGTTCTGGGTTCAGTCCCACTGCATGGCACCTTGGGCAAGTGTCTTCTACTATAGCCTCAAGCTTACCAAGCCTTGTGAGTGGATTTGGTAGATGGAAACTGAAAGAAGCCCGTCATTATATATATATATATATATATATATATTATATAAAAGGGCTTAGTAAATAAATTACTTTGCCGCACTGAACTCATTAGAAATAGCAGCTAAAAAACTTTTTTAAAGCTATTTCTAATACTTAAAAAAATCTCTCTCATATATAGTGCTTGCTTATTCAACTCACTTTTGTGAGTTGAATTAAGCAAGCACTATATATGAGAGAGATTTTCTTTAAGTATTAGAAATAGCTTTAAAAAAGTTTTTTAGCTGCTATTTCTATGAGTTCAGTATGCGGCAAAGTAATTTATTTTACTAAGCCTTTTATATAATGTAATAATTTGAATTCGCCTTGAAGGTCCCTTTGCATACTGAACACTTGGTGAAATTGATTAATAATTAATTAATTTTGCCCTCAATTGTTGAAATTATATATATATATATATATATTTGCCAGCTCTGTCTGGCCTCCGTGCCGGTGACACATAAAAGCACCATCCGTTCCTGGCCGTTTGCCAACCCTGTCTGGCCCCCGTGTCGGTGGCATGTAAAAGCACCATCCGTTCGTGTCCGTTGCTAGCCTCACCTGGCCCCCGTGCCGGTGACACGTAAAAGCACCATCCGTTTCATGGCCGTTTGCCAGCTCTGTCTGGCCCCCGTGTTGGTGGAACGTAAAAGCACCATCCGTTCGTGTCCGTTGCCAGCCTCGCCTGGCCCCCGTGCCGGTGACATGTAAAAGCACCATCCGTTCATGGCCGTTTGCCAGCTCTGTCTGGCACCTGTGCGGGTGGCACGTAAAAAGCACCCACTACACTCACGGAGTGGTTGGCGTTAGGAAGGGCATCCAGCCGTAGAAACACTGCCAGATCTGACTGGGTCTGATGAAGCCTTCCAGCTTCACAGACCCCAGTTGAACCGTCCAACCCATGCTAGCATGGAGAATGGACGCTAAATGATGATGATGATGATATATATGTATGTATTTGTGTGCCTGTGTTTGTCCCCCACCATCACTTGACAATCGATGTTGGTGTGTTTATGTCCCTGTAACTTAGCTGTTTGCCAAAAGAGACCGATAGAATAAATACTAGTCTTACAATGAATAAGTCGTGGGGACATTTAGTTTGACTAAAAGTTGTGCTCCAGCATGACAGCTGTCAAATGACTGGAACAAGTAAAAGAATAAAAGAATATATATAAATATATATGTGTATATATATATGTATATATATATATATATATATATATATATGCTTGTATGTATGTTTATATATATATATGTATAAAAAATATATATAAAATTACAAAATGGGACAAGAACGCAAAACATTCAAATAGACAACACAAAAAAAACGGACAAGTCATTCGAAGCCTCTAATCTTCAGTCAAGAACCGCAATTTCAGCTGATTAATCTTGAGATTGCTCCAATCTGGCCAGCCCCAAGGAAAAACTAAGCTACGAGCATTAGAATTCCTGGAAAAAGGATCGAATGTATACGAAACAAGGACAGAAAAATGGACGATGCCACACGAATATAAATACAAAAAACTATAATAATAATAACAGGACAAAAGCAACAGGTGTCTTTCGACTTTAGACAGTTCAACTTAGCTTAGCTGGCGTATTTGGAAAATAATGCCTTATATATACTGACATGGACATTCATATTTTTTCCATGTTTGCTTGGATAGGAGGGAATTTTTTGAAACAGAAAAGACCCCTTCCAAATGCCCTCCCTGTCTCCAGCACTTACCTGTTTCCAAGCAAGTTAATTATTTCCCTGTGTTTACAACAGCAGACATTGGAACTTGGCACAGTCCTCTGGGTCATTTGCTTCTGTCAGTCTGTCTGACCCATGCCAACATGAAAAAATTGGGCATCAAATGACAACAATGAAGATAATGTTGATGACAATGATGACGATGACGACAATGATGATGATGACGACAATGATGATGACGATGATGATGATGATGACAATGATGATGATGACGACAATGATGATGATGATGACAACAATGATGATGATGATGATGATGATGAAGATGATGACGACGATGACAGCGATGATGGTGATGATGATGATGACAATGACAGTGATGATGGTGATGATGATGATAATGATGACGACAATGACGACAGTGATGATGATGATGATTATGATGGTGACGATGACAATGACAACGACAATAATGATTATGATGTTGATGATGGGTGCAGGAATGGATGTGCGGTTAAGTATTTTGTCTTCCAGCCACTTGATTTCAGATTCAGTCTATTATAGCCCCACTGACTAAAACCTTGTTCGTAGATTTGGTAGATGGAAACTGAAAGAAGCCCATTATATATGTGTATGTGTGTGTGTGTGTATGAGTGAGTGTGTGTGTGTGTGTGTATGAGTGAGTGTGTGTATATATGGGTGTGTGAGTGTGTGTATACATGTGTGTGCGTGTGTGTTTGTGTGTGTGTGTGTGTATGAGTGAGTGTGTGAGTGTGTGTATATATGGGTGTATGCACATGTGCATACATGGGTGTTTGTATGTTTGCATCTCCTTGTCTTCACATTGTGAGATGTTTGCACATGAGAAAAGCGGTGAGCTAGCAAAACATTAGCACACTGGGTGAAATGCTTAGCGGTATTTCATCTATCTTTACATTCTGAGTTCAAATTCCGCCGAGGTTAACTTTGCCTTTCATCCTTTCGGAGTTGATAAATTAAGTATGAGTTACACGCTGAGGTCGATGTAATCGACGTAATACCTTTGTCTGTCCTTGTTTGTCCCCTCTATGTTTAGCCCCTTGGGGGTAATAAAGAAATAGGTATTTCATCTGTCTTTACGTTCTGTGTTCAAATTCT
>NC_043003.1:94703599-94708599 GCF_006345805.1 Octopus sinensis
CATGGTTAATGCAAGAGAAACCAAAGTTAAGTGCTGATCAAATGGATTGTTCAGCTTTCTGAACGGAATACATTGTTTGGTATCAAACCAAAAATATATAGATAAAACAAAAAAAATAAAAGAAGTGATGCTTATATTTAAATGACAATGTATACTGTATTTATAAATAGTACAGGAAATGAGAAAAAAGCTAAAAAGGGTGTAGGAACTTTTGTGTATGTACATCCTAAGGGGGGAATGAGAAACAGCTTAATATAAATCTAAGTAGTTGCAGTAACAAAGTAGATAATATGGTGGTCTTTGAATCCAGATTTCTTGTTTTTTTTGGTCTTTTTTTTTTGAGTTTTCATATCTTGCCGCTGGCACTGTGTTAAAATAGATAGAAAATACAGACAAGAAGAAGAAACAGTAAGATCACAAATCTTCTGCTACAAGACTAAATGTGTAAATCACAACTTAATTACCTTTACTTCATACCTCAGTTCAACCATTCCCAGTCAAAGAAATCATCATCATCATCATTATCGTCAGCATCGTTGTCATTATCATCATCGTCATCAGCATCAGCATTGTCGTCGTCGTTGTCACCGTCATCATTATCATTATCATCATCATCATTGTTGTTGTCATCATGCTTTTTTTTCTTTTTTTTTTTCTTATCTCTCATCTCACACAAACAATACATGATACCACTGAAGAAACGCCAACATGTCGTGCCATTCAAAAACATTTCTTAACCTACTACTGTGCCGGTCATTAGTACATTCACTTTCTTGTGAGATCTTAATTGAATGAAATCAAACATGACACTTGATTGTATAGAAGGCCAAATCAATCATTGCTAATACAATAAAGCGAATACTTTATTTTAGTGCTAATTCATCAATTTTTAAAATTATTTCTTTGCTTCTGACACAGCATCATTCTTACATCGCTTTCTTTCATGTTTTGCTATCTATTACTTATTACTGCTTTTTCAAAGACTCTATTGTTTTAACATCATGTCACCAATGCTGTATTGTGTCTATGGCCAATGTGATTAAATACCAATGATGGGCACATCCCTTCTTGCCATTTTACCAAAGACTATGAAGCAAAGTGTGTTATCAACAGATAAGTGCAAGCCCTGTGGGTCAGAGTGGCTGTTCCAGTCAGCAGCATATGGTGGTTGTTGTCATTGGGTTCATTGCCACATTGACTATACTAAGATCGAAGTTATATGATGCTAGTGTAAAAAAAGAATTTTTGTAAAACAAAATTAGTTTTAGTTTAGAAATTTTAAGTTGATTTAAACATAAAACTTTTCATCATGAAAACAAAGATGCGACAGTGTTGTCAAAGCTGTCACACACCCTTCACCATTAATTTTTTGTCTTTCTTACATTATCCTACAATACATCCGGTACCATATTATGATACAATGTGCTATGAGGTGTGCAATGTCATTTCAGGACACCTGCCACTAAATTTCAATCAGGGGTATAACAAAAGTTTTCCGTTATGATTTGTGATTAAATTAATGAGTAAGGTTAATATTGATAATGAATTTGCCTTTTTCAATGGGTGTGCAGTGCACACCTAGCATATCCAAAATATACACCTCTGGTTCCAGTGCATCTCCCTCACCATCCTCCAGAGCAATGCCTTTTCCATTTTGTCTGCTGGGACCATAAGGCAGTCTGAATTAAAAGAAATCAAGAGAATATAAGAATTCTATAGATTGTATCCTGACAAAATAGTAAAGGAATCAAGCTACCAATAATTAAATTAGTCATGAGCAGACTGCAGCCCACAGACCTAACCAAATGTCATGCCTAATGAAAACTTTTTAGTAGTAAAGCCCAACTGATGATGAATCATGTCCCACACAGCCCACTTCTCAAGAAAGGTTGACTATGCCAGAACTAAATCAACAGTCTGCCAACCAAACAGTTAAAGGTTCATATCTTGTCACCAGCACTCAACTGTATTCATGAACTGTAAACTTAATCCACAAATAGACTGGTCCATCTTGCTGTAAGTATATTCTATACTTAAGCCAATTCATACTTGAAAGCAGTGAGAAAATTCTCTATGTGATGAATATACTGATTCCCAGCATGGTAGCTAGGGGACAAATTTTGCTTTTTATAATTCTGTGTTCAATACCACTGCACAACACCTTAGGTGTGTGTCTTCCATCATATCCTCAGGTTGATCAAATATATCTTGGGAATGGAATTTGGTTGATAGAAACTGTACTAAAATTACCCCATACATACATATATACATACATACATACATACATACATACATACATACATACATACATACATACATACATACATGCAAACATACATACATACAGTCGAAGAAAAAAAGGATATTTGTGGACAACTGCTTTGAAACCTCCAGAGAAGCAAAGGTATGTGCCATCATAGAGGACAGCTGCTCTGCAGATATAAATATCTCTTTGAAAATCAAAGGTAAAGGGGATATCTATAGCCAACTGTTTCAAAACCTCCAGCTTCTATATTCAGACTATGAATTCATATCCATACCAGTAATAATTGGAGCTCTAGGTTTTGTTAGTAAATGCTTTAAAAAGAATCTGGATAAACAGGGATTTTCCGAAAGAGGAATCAACCAGCTAATTCATGCATTACAAGTGCAATCTGTGAATGAAACAGTAAAAATATGCAAGACTTTTCTCGAGTTCCAAATGTCCATTTGCCTATATTAACTATATCCCAAAGATGGAGCCTTGTCTCTTTGTTGGAAACCAGCTCCCTCTTCAGTGGAAGATTTATGATAATTAAAAAATAGAAGAAACATACATACATGCATACCTATTTCTTTATTGCCCACAAGGGGCTAAACATAGAAGGAACAAACAAGGACAGACATAGGTATTAAGTCGATTATATCGACTCCAGTGTGTAACTGGTACTTAATTTATCGACCCCGAAAGGATGAAAGGTAAAGTCGACCTCGGTGGAATTTGAAATCACAACGTAACGGCAGACGAAATACCGCTAAGCATTTCGCCTGACGTGCTAACGTTTCTGCCAGCTCTCCGCCTTTACATGCATACATACATACATATATAATACATGTTTAAGTATATACATATATTATATTTATGTTTGTATATATGTATAAGATTATGTGTGAGTGTGTATATATATATATATATATATATATGGATATATATATGTATATATATATGTATATATATATATATATATATATATATATATATATACATATATATATACATGATTTGCTTCTTGCAGTGTCCATCTAACATATCCACCTATAAGTCATTGGATCAACCGGTATTTATTCCTTCAGCCCCTTTTACTGAACAACTAAGTAATGAGGATGTAAAAAGACCAATACCAGCAGTCAAATGGTGTGAGGATAAACACAGACACAAAGACACAAACACACACACACACACATAAATATACACACACACAGAGAAAAACACACATATACATACACACATACACACACACACACATACACACACACATACACACACACATGCACACATGCAATGACACATAAAACATACATGTGGCTGTGTGGTGAGTAGCTTGCTTACCAACCATATGGTTCCAGGTTCAGTCCTACTGCATGGCACCTTCTACTGTAGTCTCGAGCTGACCAAAGTCTTGTGAGTGAATTTGGTAGACAGAAACTGATAGAAGCTCATCGTATTTGTATGTGCATGTATGTGTGTGTGTTTGTGTGTGTGTGTCTGACAACTGATGCTGGTGTGTTTACATCCCTGTAACTTAGCAGTTCTGCCCTAAGTGACCAATAGAATAAGTACTAGGCTTACAAAGAATAAGTCCTATAGCCAATTTGTTCAACTAAAGGCAATGCTCCAGCATGGCCGCAGTCAAATAACTGAAACAAGTAAAACAATAAAGAATATATAAGGCGTGGCACCTTGGGCAAGTGTCTTCTACTATAGCCTCGGGCCGACCAAAGCCTTGTGAGTGGATTTGGTAGACGGAATCGGAAAGAAGCCCGTCGTATATATGTATATATATGTATATGCATGTGTGTGTTTGTGTGTCTGTGTTTGTCCCCTAGCATTGCTTGACAACCGATGCTGGTGTGTTTATGTCCCCGTTACTTATCGGTTTGGCAAAAGAGACCAATAGAATAAGTACTGGGCTTACAATAGAATAAGTCCTGGGATCGAGTTGCTTGATTAAAGGCGGTGCTCCAGCATGGCCACAGTCAAATGACTGAAACAAGTAAAAGAGTAAAAGAGTAAAAGAGATATGTATATGTATATATAATAATAATAATGATAATAATAATAATAATAATAATAATAGTAATAATAATAATAATGATATACTCAAGTAAGCAGAAGTAAAAACAGACAAAATAACTAAGTAGTTCAGAAGAAATTTAAGTCACATCCTATATACTCTATAGTTTGTTGATTAACAGCCAAGAACATTAACATTCCACTTGTTTGAATCTCGTTTATAATCCTGTAAGTTAACACTCCATTATCTCTATGTCCTTAAGCATGACTTTGGTTGTGCTGAGAGAATCTTGGAGACAATCAATCCAGCATAGGAAATACGAAATATGCTAAAAGTTCTATGCTGAAAAGTACCAATACCATGGATTCAGCTCATTAGCTTCATAATCGTAAACAAAGGAACTTAATTAAGTTCAGGCATGCATGTTGCAAAAGTTTGGTTAAGCATGTACTAAAATGGAATGTATTTTAGTTTTGCTCACATTTTATAGTTAAGGTATATCTCAGCTGGAGGATAAATGTGCCAGATAAATGTGTGTGAAATTTATTAACAGGACAACGTGAATTTAATACTGCAAGTTACCAAAAATATTTCATCATCATCATCATCATTCTAATGACTGTTGTCATTGCCATCATAATTGTTGTTCTTGCATCCACTTTTCTATACTTCAGAGAGAAGTTTTCGAAGCAGATTTTCTGTGATTGGATGCTCTACCTGTTACTG